>NC_054703.1:21134109-21151184 GCF_016097555.1 Gigantopelta aegis | reverse complement strand
GACATTCAGTACCACATTACTGACATTCACTGCCACATTACTGACATTCACTACCACATTACTGACATTAAGTACCACATTACTGACATTAAGTGCCACATTACTGACTTTCAGTGCCACATTACTGACATTCACTGCCACATTACTGACATTCACTACCACATTACTGACATTCACTGCCACATTACTGACATTAAGTACCACATTACTCACATTCACTACCACATTACTCACATTCATTACCACATTACTCACATTCAGTACCACATTACTGACATTCAGTACCACATTACTGACATTCACTGCCACATTACTGACATTAAGTACCACATTACTGACATTCACTACCACATTACTCACATTCAGTACCACATTACTCACATTCATTACCACATTACTCACATTCATTACCACATTACTCACATTCAGTACCACATTACTCACATTCACTACCACATTACTCACATTCACTACCACATTACTCACATTCAGTACCACATTACTCACATTCAGTACCACATTACTCACATTCAGTACCACTACACTACAGTGCTAATTGTTTGGTTTAACTTCACCACAAGAAAACATTGATTATTAATCATTGGCTATTGGATGTCGAACATTTTGTTATATAGTCTAAGAGAGGAAACCCTGAATATTTTTCCATTAGTTGCAAGGGATCTTTTATATGCACCATCCTACAAACAGGATAGCACATACCATGTCCTTTGATATACCAGTCATAGTGCACTAGCTGGAACGAGAATTAGCCTAATGGGCCCACCGACGAGAATCGATCCCAAAACAACCACACGTCAAGTGAGAGCTTTACCACTGGGCTACGCCATGCCCTACGATACTAATGATGAGTAAAATTTGATTTACAGTACCATGTGTTCCCTTATTTCTTTCAGGATATAAAAGCTTTAGAAACATCCAGCCAACCAGATTTCACTTCATCCTTACTATAACGAAATAAAATTCATTATGTTGATTTAAACTTAATGTTTGGAAGGGGGGGGGGGGGGGGGGGGTAAATTAAAAAAAAAATTCTATATTTTAACAAGTATTGACAATAACATCAGGAAATGTAATTGATAGCAACATCAAATAAGTTTATGGTAAGCAAGACATTTAATTCCGCACAATTCACATGCTGAGTATATATCTTGTTATATTTCAGGAAGAATGGTTCTCTGCTAAATGCTGTGATAGGTGTTGGCGCGGCGGCCATGATGTTTTTCAGTAGACTGGCCTGGTCCCCCGAGATGATCATAGTGGGCCGTCTGCTCGTCGGTTTTAACTGTGGTGAGTAGTAGCATCCCGCGATGATCCTAGTGAGTAGTAGCATCCTGTGATGATCTTAGTGAGTAGTAGCATCCTGCAATGATCATAATGAGTAGTAGCATCCTGAGATGATCTTAGTGAGTAGTAGCATCCCGAGATGATCCTAGTGAGTAAGTAGCATCCCGAGATGATCTTAGTGAGTAGTAGCATCCTGAGATGTGAGTAGTAGTATCCCGAGGTTATCATTGTGAGTAGTAGCATCCAGCAATAATCATAATGAATAGTAGCATCCTGCGATGATCTTTGTGAGCAGTAGCATCCCGAGATGATCTTAGTGAGTAGTAGCATCCTGTGATGATCATAATGAGTAGTAGCATCCTGAGATGATCTTAGTGAGTAGTAGCATCCTGAGATTATCATAGTGAGTAGTAGCATCCTGAGGTGGTCTTTGTGAGTAGTAGCAGCCTGAGATGATCTTAGTGAGTAGTAGCATCCCAAGATGATCCTAGTAAGTAGCATCCCGATGATATTAGTGAGTGGTAGCATCCTGAGATGATCATAGTGATCAGTAGTATCCGGAGATTGTCATAGTGAGTAGTAGCATCCCGCGATAATCATAATGAGTAGTAGCATCCTGAGGTGATCTTAGTGAGTAGTAGCATCCTGAGATGATCTTAGTGAGTAGTAGCATCCCAAGATGATCCTAGTAAGTAGCATCCCGATGATATTAGTGAGTGGTAGCATCCTGAGATGATCATAGTGATCAGTAGTATCCGGAGATTGTCATAGTGAGTAGTAGCATCCCGCGATAATCATAATGAGTAGTAGCATCCCGAGGTGATCTTAGTGAGTAGTAGCATCCCGAGGTGATCCTAGTGAGTAGTAGCATCCCGAGATGATCCTAGTGAGTAGTAGCATCCCGAGATGATCCTAGTGAGTAGTAGCATCCCGAGATGATCCTAGTGAGTAGTAGCATCCTGAGATGATCTTTGTGAGTAGTAGCATTCCGAGATGATCCTAGTGAGTAGTAGCATTCCGAGATGATCTTAGTGAGTAGTAGCATCCCGAGATGATCCTAGTGAGTAGTAGCATCCCGAGATGATCATAGTGAGTAGTAGCATCCCGAGATGATCATAGTGAGTAGTAGCATCCCGAGATGATCCTAGTGAGTAGTAGCATCCCGAGATGATCTTTGTGAGTAGTAGCATTCCGAGGTGATCATAGTGAGTAGTAGCATTCCGAGGTGATCATAGTGAGTAGTAGCATCCCGAGATGATCTTAGTGAGTAGTAGCATCCCGAGATGATCCTAGTGAGTAGTAGCATTCCGAGGTGATCATAGTGAGTTAGTAGCATTCCGAAATGATCTTATTGAGTAGTAGCATTCCGAGATGATCCTAGTGAGTAGTAGCATCTCGCAATGATCTTAGTGAGTAGTAGCATCCCGAGATGATCTTTGTGAGTAGTAGCATCCTGCAATGATCTTAGTCAGTAGTAGCATCCTGCAATGATCTTAGTGAGTAGTAGCATTCCGAGATGATCATAGTGAGTAGTAGCATCCTGCAATGATCTTAGTGAGTAGTAGCATCCTGCAATGATCATAGTGAGTAGTAGCATCCAGCAATGATCTTAGTGAGTAGTAGCATTCCGAGATGATCTTTGTGAGTAGTAGCATCCTGCAATGATCTTAGTGAGTAGTAGCATTCCGAGATGATCATAGTGAGTAGTAGCATCCCGATATGATCATAGTGAGTAGTAGTATCCCGAGATGATCTTAGTGAGTAGTAGTATCCCGAGATGATCTTTGTGAGTAGTAGCATCCTGCAATGATCATAGTGAGTAGTAGCATTCCGAGATGATCATAGTGAGTAGTAGCATCCTGAGATGATCATAGTGAGTAGTAGCATCCTGAGATGATCATAGTGAGTAGTAGCATCCTGAGATGATCATAGTGAGTAGTAGCATCCCGAGGTGATCATAGTGAGTAGTAGCATCCCGAGGTGATCATAGTGAGTAGTAGTATCCCGAGATGATCCTAGTGAGTAGTAGCATTCCGAGGTTATCCTAGTGAGTAGTAGCATCCTGATATGATCATAGTGAGTAGTAGCATTCCGAGATGATCATAGTGAGTAGTAGCATCCTGAGATGATCATAGTGAGTAGTAGCATCCTGAGATGAACATAGTGAGTAGTAGCATCCTGAGATGATCATAGTGAGTAGTAGCATCCTGAGATGATCATAGTGAGTAGTAGTATCCCGAGATGATCCTAGTGAGTAGTAGCATCCTGAGATGATCATAGTGAGTAGTAGCATCCTGAGATGATCATAGTGAGTAGTAGCATCCTGAGGTGATCATAGTGAGTAGTAGTATCCCGAGATGATCCTAGTGAGTAGTAGCATCCCAAGATGATCCTAGTGAGTAGTAGCATCCCGAGATGATCTTTGCGAGTAGTAGCATCCCACAATGATCTTAGTCAGTAGTAGTATCCCGAGATGATCTTAGTGAGTAGTAGCATCCTGAGATGATCTTAGTCAGTAGTAGCATCCTGAGATGATCTTAGTCAGTAGTAGTATCCTGAGATGATCTTAGTCAGTAGTAGCATCCCGAGATGATCTTAATCAGTAGTAGTATCCCGAGATGATCATATTGTGTTTTAACTGTGGTCAGTAGTAAAATCCTGAGATGACCATAGTGAGTTTTAACTGTGGTCAGTAGTAATATATATGAAAAGGAACGGAATGTGTTCAGGGATGGGCAGGTTAAGGAATAAGGTCATAGCACACTGAGTCCTCCCAGATATACAATGTATGTTCCACCGCACATAATAACTGGAAATAAACCATTTATTTCCAAAGACATAGTCTGTTAGCTAAAATATGCACAAAATTATGTTTGTTTATATCCAATTAGTTATAATTTAATTACAGTGAAACCCCCAACACCAGACCATCTCTAAACCGGAATTCTCTCAAAACCAGACATTTGCTGCGGTCCCGTGATTTTTGCATCTTTTTAACTTTCCGGGGCTGGACTTAGCTCAGTGCTACAGCATTCACCTGATGTGCGATCAATCTAGGATCGATCCCCGTCAGTGGGCCCATTGGGCTATTTCTCATTCCAGCCAGTGCTACACAACTGGTGTAACAAAGGTTGTGGTATGTACTATTCTGTGTCTGTGGGATGGTGCATATAAAAGATCCTTTGCTGCTAATCGAAAAGAGTGGCCCATGAAGTGGCGACAGCAGGTTTCCTCTCTCAATATCTGTGCGGTACTTAACCATATGTCTGATGCCATATAACCATAAATAAACTATGTTGATTGTGTTGTTAAATAAAACATTTCCTTCGTTCCTTTTAACTCTAAAGTTTACCTCTCTAAACCGAAAACCTCTCTTAACTGAACACCGGATGAATAATTCAATCCCAAATTGTTTATGTAGTGTAAATTGTACTTCTGAAAACCAGACGATCAGACTGTTATCAATCATTATGATGCCACTAATTCTTCTTAAAATACACTGCACTGTTAAATCATTGAACATCTGTCCCATTACCTTTCAGGAATGGATAAAAAAAACACCAGTTTATTACCTATTCCACAACCATTAAATAAGTTAAAATCTATACTTGCATATTTGAAACATAATACTTTTGTTGGTGTAATTTAAGTAGGAGAATATCCTCGTAACTCCATTCCTGAAAAATAATGGGATGAAGATTGAGTTACTCGGACATCCCCTATACAGAATATCACTCGGCTAGTGTAATAGGTGCATGCTGGGATTAGCCGACAGAAGAATATCGCCATTACATATGGTTGGGAAACAGCTGGCAAATAACAATTAAGCAATTACAGATCAGTTGACAGCTGTGATATTTAAGTAACTAGTGTAAACATATGCTTTGTGTTTATTTTCAGGTAAATTTAGTTTAGTGAGGCGGAGTTAGGGTTTGGATTACATGTAGGTGTTTTTAAATTATGAATGTGATTAAAGGCCCTAATTCACAAATATGTTCCTTGAAAAACATACATGTATCTCATGATTTGCTCCAAAGATTGACTGAACAGCAATGAATATAATACGTAAACTTGTTAATTCTTTCTTGTTCTAAATTAGCAGAGTCTCCGGAATGCACAATTTTATCCACATTTCATTGTCGTGTGGGGGTTTTCTCCTGTTTTTTAATAAATACGTTATCACTTTCCCTATTTTAAATAAAGAATAAAATAAGGATGTTTTTGCGTCAATACAAACCCCCCTGAAAACTGGACACCTCTGAAAACTGGACACCTCTGAAAACTGGACACTTTATTTGGTCCTGTGGGTGTCTGGTTCAGATACCACTACCAAAATATTAACAAGTAATAATTATTAAAAATGAAACAAAGACGTTTAGTAGATCAGCTGAGATGTTTAGTAGATCAGCTGAGATGTTTAGTAGATCAGCTGAGACATTTAGTAGATCAGCTGTGACATTTAGTAGATCAGCTGTGACATTTACTAAATCAGCTGAGATGTTTAGTAGATCAGCTGAGATGTTTAGTAGATCAGATGAGACATTTAGTAGATCAGCTGTGACATTTAGTAGATCAGCTGTGACATTTACTAAATCAGCTGAAATGTTTAGTAAATCAGCTGATATGTTTACTAGATTAGATGAGATGTTAGTAGATTAGATGAGATGTTTACTAGATCAGCTGAGATGTTTAGTAGATCTGCTGAGATGTTTAGTAGATCAGCTGAGATGTTTAGTAGATCAGACAAGATGTTTAGTAGATCAGACAAGACGTTTAGTAGATAGATCAGCTGAGACGTTTAGTAGATAGATCAGCTGAGATGTTTAGTAGATCAGCTGAGATGTTTAGTAGATCAGTTGAGATGTTTAGTAGATCAGATGAGACATTTAGTAGATCAGCTGAGATGTTTAGTAGATCAGCTGAGATGTTTAGTAGATCAGACTAGATGTTTAGTAGATCAGCTGAGACATTTAGTAGATGTTTAGTAAATCAGCTGAGACATTTAGTAGATCAGACAAGATGTTTAGTAGATCAGCTGAGACGTTCAGTAGTTCAGACAAGACGTTTAGTAGATCAGAGAAGATGTTTAGTAGATCAGACAAAATGTTTAGTAGATCAGCTGAGACATTTGGTAGATCAGCTAAGATGTTTAGTAGATCAGCTGAGATGTTTAGTAGATCAGACAAGATGTTTAGTAGATCAGACAAAATGTTTAGTAGATCAGCTGAGATGTTTAGTAGATCAGCTAAGATGTTTAGTAGATCAGACGAGACATTTAGTAGATCACATGAGACATTTAGTATGCGTAAATCAGACTAGATGTTTAGTAGATCAGCTGAGACATTTAGTAGATCAGACAAGATGTTTAGTAGATCAGCTGAGACGTTTAGTAGATCAGACAAGATGTTTAGTAGGTCAGACAAAATGTTTAGTAGATCAGCTGAGACATTTGGTAGATCAGCTGAGATGTTTAGTAGATCAGACAAGATGTTTAGTAGATCAGCTGAGACGTTTAGTAGATCAGCTAAGTTGTTTAGTAGATCACATAAGACATTTAGTAGATCACATGAGACATTTAGTATGTGTAAATCAGACTAGATGTTTAGTAGATCAGCTGAGATGTTTAGTAGATGTTTAGTAGATCAGCTGAGACATTTAGTAGATCAGACAAGATGTTTAGTAGATCAGCTGAGACATTTAGTAGATCAGCTGAGATGTTTAGTAGATCAGCTGAACGTTTAATAGATCAGACAGGATGTGTAGTAAATCAACTGACATACAACCCTGTTTTAACTTCTTCTTTTTTTTTGTTCTGTTACCAGGACTCTACACTGGATTGTCTCCCCTCTATCTGTCGGAAATAGCGACTACGAACATCCGTGGAGCATTGGGAGTCCTACACCAGCTATTTATAGTATCAGGAATTCTCTTATCACAGATTCTGGGATTTCCCGAAATCTTCGGAAATAGCCAACACTGGGATCTCTTACTAGGTAGGTTGTCATAGTTACAATTTAGTAACAGATAATTGTACATATATGTCAAATTCAGTTCTATGTTATGGTATCTAGACAAGTCGAAGATTATTCTTAAAAATACAATATAAAGTTTGTGTTGTTTAACATCACCACTAGAGCACATTGATTTATTAATCATCGGCTATTGCATGGATGTCAAGCATTTGGTATTTTTTTACATATAGTCTTAGAGAGAAAACGCACTATATTTTTCCATTAGTAGCAAGGGATCTTTCATATGCACTTTCCCGCAGACAGGATAGCACATACCATGGCTTTTGATATACCAGTTGTGCAGCACTGGCTGAAATGCGAAATTTTAGTTTAGAAGTGCCCCTTCTGACTATGTGGAGAAGATCCCATATTTCTGTTCCCTGAATTGTTTTACATTTCAATTCAACTTATTTTCATGCTCATATCCAGTTACGGTTCAAGCACGCTGTCCTGGGCACACACCTCAGCTATCTGGGCTGTCTGTCCAGGACAGTGAGTTAGTTGTTAAGTGTTAGTGAGAGAGAAGTGGGTGTAGTTGTCTTACACCTACCCATAAAAGTCGCTCTGGGTGGGAGTCGGTACCAGGCTGCGAACCCTGTACCTACCAGTCTTATGTCCGATGGCTTAACTATGACACCACTGAAGCCGGTAGTGAGTTGTCATTCAGGTTTACTATTTATAAGTGGAATAACTCTTTATTATAATGTGTAGTCTGATTTTTTTTTACAATTTAAGTTTTGCTGTGCATCCACTTCTCTTTATTTATTAAATTTTAAGTCACGAGTAGCTTGTGACAAATAAAAAAAACTCAACAAGGTGTTTGCAAAATTCTAATGATATCACATTTAGTACCGTCAAGGTCATGGATTTGTAACCATCAAATCATCCAATAGTTTTATATGTGACACCAATGCAGAATATTTCTCAGTGAGATAATCTGAAAAATATTTTGCCTGTTATAAATTGTATGTCCTAATCTTACATTCTGAAGGGTTATTTGTGTCTTTATTTACTTCTGTGCTCCGCAAGGCTCAATGGGTAGATGTAAACCACTTGCACCGACCAGTGATCCATAACTGGTTCAACAAAGGCCATGGTTTGTGCTATCCTGCCTGTGGGAAGCACAAATAAAAGATCCCTTGCTGCTAATCGGAAGAGTAGCCCATGTAGTGGCGACAGCGGGTTTCCTCTCAAACTCTGTGTGGTTCTTAACCATATGTTTGATGCCATATAACCATAAATAAAATGTGTTGAGTGCGTCGTTAAATAAAACTTTTTTTTTTTTTTTTTACGTTTTTTCTTTAATTTTATGACAAAACTTTAACTAAGATAAATGATTGTGCTGTTTGTATTTAGTACAAGCTCATACACAGTGGCTTATTAATCAGTCATAAACCATTGTTTAACACTCGGTATCCGTAGATATTTTGTCCCTGCAGTGGGATTTGTTGATTCATTCATTCATTCTTCCATTTATCATCTATTCCTTAATTCTATGATTGTCTAAATCAAGCTGTTCTGCCCTGTCCTGGTGGTTCTCTGGAGTGTACGGGGTGTTTGCGCATTTCATCATTCCAGATAGGTGTTCATTCATTCATCCATTCAATTATTCATCCATCCATTTATTCATTCATTCATTCATTCATTCATTCAGATACTTGTTTATCCATTCATTGCAAACTTACTTCATGTATCTGTCCATTCATTCAATCGTTAATCTCATCATCCATCCATCCATCCATCCATCCATCCACACAAACCCAACCACCAACCCATCCATCCATCCATCCATCCATCCATCCATCCATCCATCCATCCATCCATCCATCCATCCATCCATCCATTCATTCATTCATCCATACATACCTCCATCTACACCCCCCACTCATCCATCCACCCAAAAACTACCCACCCACCCATCCATCCATCCATCCATTCACACATCCATCCATCCATCCATCCACCCATGTATCTATCTATCCATCCATCCATCCATCTATCCATCCATCCATCCATCCATCCATCCATCCATCCATCCATCCATTTATCTATCCATCCAACCAACCATTCAACCATCCAACCATCTATTCTTTCTCTGATTGTCTAGGTTTGACGGTTGTCCTGTGTTTCATATAACTATTCATCTATTCACACATCCGTCCATTCATCCATCCACTCATCCATCCATCCACCCACCCATCCATCCATTCATCCACCCATCCATCTATCCATCCATCCATCCACTCATCCATTCACCCATCCATTCATCCATTCATCCATTCATGCATCTAACTATTTTTTCTTTGATCATTATCCCATGTTTCATACAACTATTCATTCATTCATCTATCCATCCTCCATCCATCCATCCATTCATTCATCCATCCATCCATCCATCCATCCACCTATCTATTTTTTCTTTGATTGTTTAGGTTTGACAGTTGTGTCGTGTTTCATCCATTCATCCATTCATCCATCTATCTATTCTTTCTTTGATTGTTTAGTTTTGACGGTTGTCCCGTGTTTCATCCATCCATCCATCCATCCATCTATCTATTCTTTGGTTGTCTAGGTTTGACGGTTTTCCCGTGTTTCATACATCTATTCATCTATTAATCCATCCATTCATCCATCCATCCATCCATCCATCCTTCCATCTATTCTTTCTTTGATTGTCCAGGTTTGACGGTTGTCCCGTGTTTAATACAACTTCTGGTGATGCCATGGAACCCCGAGAGTCCACGCTATTTACTCATCACCAAGCAACAAACCGATGCTGCCAGGAAAGGTAATCTAGCAAGGGTGGATCCAGAAATTCCACCGGGTGGAGGAGTGTAAATCATAATTCTGAAAGAAAACCCATGGAGCATTTGCTTAATGTCACTTCATTCTATTTTAACCATGGCTATTTTGTGTGTAGCATATTGCTTCGACGTATTTGTGGGATGACAGATAGACCTACTGCCACCAAATAGACTAATCCTTCCAATAAAACAGCAACAGATTTTTTGGTATATACATATACATCCACATGTAGGATAGTACATACCACAGCTATAACTTACCCATAATATCCATGTCATAAACCCATGTGGTAATTTAGTTTATCATATAATATCTTACATTTTCAGTGCAATCAAAGTATGTGATATTTTTCAGATCTTGGCAATAGGTTTATTGACATTTAAGCAAATGTACTTGGGTGACATTCCATGATTGACATATGCATTCATAGTCATCAAATAAAAACATTTCAATGGCAATTTGACACTGAAAGCTGTCCAGCGTTCAGAAAACAAAAAAACGTTAGACATAACTTTATTTTGATGTCATTCAAGTTTGACGTCATTTCCATTCAAAAATACACCGCACCACATATTCTTACGTCATTTGAATATATAGTAACGACAGACTGGAATTAAAGTTGCATATACAGTTTACAAAAACATGTTGTATTAAGCTTAAGATTATATGATAAAGAGATTATTACCCTCATATATTTGGGTATCGTCAGTATCATATATTAGGAATAAAAATTGTATTATGCAAGCCTCTGGCGATACCGAAAAACACTCTGGTAATAGCCTCTATGTATTTACTCAGTTAATAATGGTATACAAATTTGCAAGGTCTCTAGGTAATAATGTGTTGATGTCAATGGGTCATTTGTTTACAAGTCAACAAGACCTGTATACTTAATGTTTTCATAATATTTAGTTAAAATGTGTGACATTAAACTAATTTGTGCTAATCGTGATGACATCATATTATGGATGAAGGAAACTTTAGTCTTTAGTAAAGTGATTTACTAAAAATTGAATCAAAATTATAGGATAAATAGAATTCGCTACTTGTGTTTTTTTAATATGTAAAAGATCAACCTCGTCTAGTTAATTGTTATTTGTCTCGGCAGAGCCTCAACAAATACCGATTAACATAAACTCAGTTGATATTTTTTATATTAAAAAATATTTATGACTAATCCTCTATATATTATTTTTTAGCTTTACAGCGACTGAGAGCAACAGACGATGTTGAAGAAGACATGAAGGAAATGACCAGAGAAGCACAAAAAAATGCAGAAGAACCAAAAGTATGTTTATCATCTTATGAATATGCATGTTGTTATGACATGAATATTCATTTGTTTGGGTGTTTATGCCATAGATATTAAATATGTATTTTGAATTGTATTATCAATGAATATTGGACTGTTATGCAATGAATATTCAAGTCTTTTGGATTTGTTCTCTGATTAATATTCCACCATGACTGGTATACCAAAGGCTGTGATATGTGCTATCCTGTCTATGGGATGGTGATATAAAAGATCCCTTGCTGCTAATCGAAAAGAGTAGCCCATGAAGTGGTGACAGCAGGTTTCCTCCCTCAATATCTATGTAGTCCTTAACCATATGTCCTATGTCATGTAACCGTAAATAAAATGTGTTGAATGTGTCGTTAAATAAACAATTTCCATACTTCATAATTAATATTCATGAGTTTTTTGGATTGTTAATACATGAATATTCATGAATTTGGACAATTATTCCATAAATTTTCATATGTTTTGGATTATTATTCCACGAATATTCAAGTTTTGTGTTGTTATGCCATGCACTTTCATGTCCTTGAAATTCACAAAAGCTGTTGCAAAATGTATCAACAGCAACAGCAGGGGCTATTCACAAACGCTCTGCTAGACAACGAAGCATTCTCTTTGCAAGTCATTTAGTATTGCACTGCGATATCGCAAAGTTGAGAGAGTTTAGTGAATTAGGCCCCAGTTTTATTGTTATTGGTATTCAGTGTGTTATTATCTGTACTAAGTTACCATTGCAACATGATCTGAATAACACTGGCCTCGGTGGCGTAGTGGTTAGGCCATCGATCTACAGGCTGGTAGTTACTGGGTTCAGATCCCAGTTGAGGCATGGGATTTTTAATCCAGATACGGACTCCAAACCCTGAGTGAGTGCTCCGCAAGGCTCAGTGGGTAGGTGTAAACCACTTGCACCGACCAGTGATCCATAACTGGTTCAACAAAGGCCATGGTTTGTGCTATCCTGCCTGTGGGAAGCACAAATAAAAGATCCATTGCTGCCTGTCATAAAAGAGTAGCCTATGTGGTGACAGCAGGTTTCCTCAAAAAACAGTGTCAGAATGACCATATGTTTGTCGTCCAATAGCCGATGATAAGATAAAAAATCAATGTGCTCTAGTGGCGTCGTTAAATAAAACAGTGTCAGAATGACCATATGTTTGACGTCCAATAGCCGATGATAAGATAAAAAAATCAATGTGCTCTAGTGGCGTCGTTAAATAAAACAAACTTTACTCATTTTTTAAACATTTCTTGGTCGACCTATGTTGAATTTTTTTACACAGTACTTGACAGACAAGAGCACTCTCTAAAATTTGTAGTCATATGACACTGTCGACAGTGTTGATTTTTCATAGAATATATTCTGACATAGAAATTGTATTGAACTGCATGGAGTAATTAATGGTGGTGTGCAACCTTAAAGTCTGGTTAAGTACAATTTTATCCTGCAACCACTTTTTCTATTGACAGATTAGGATGACTGATTAAAGCAAAGTCATAAACGTATACTAGCAGATTATCACTTTTGACGTCACTCATATGACGTCACACACATAGCTTCATTACAAAATTGTTCATTTGACCTCTAGGTCATCGTACAATGTGGCAGATATAACAGAAATAATAGTTTTTCCACTTAATTTGTATGGTCTGCAGGATAAAGATAATAACTAGGTACTGACATCGGATATTTGCTTTATCCTGTTCAGACCGAATGAGAAATTCCCATTCTTTTTTTCTTTATTATTTCCATTTTCTTTGACATGATATCCACACACAGATATAATTATACAATGAATATGACAAAGAGATATTTAACTACATGAAAAATAAAGTAGATAAAGATATATTTAGCTAGAAAATCAAATATATGTGACTAATAATCCAACATACATGTATGAAAAATTAAAAAGGAGACCGAGGACATACTAAGTATCAAAAAGAAGAGAGAAAAAAAATACGATTTAACTTTTAAATAAATTGTGACAAATTGACCAAAATTTGGTGAATTTATCATAATAGCACGCGGAAAAAGCTGTTGCTGATCCATTTCAAACTGGGTACACGTGCACTGAAATTACTTTTAAATATTAAGTTTTTTGTAACAAGTACAATGGTATTAACGGGATCTTTATTTCTGGTTTTAAAACCACAAATTACATTTTCTTTATTGAATTTAAGGTTGCTGCCCGTTTTTACATGAATCCAGTTCTGAATATCAGTCCAAATTGAGTTGACTAAAGTGCATTCCCAAAATAAATGGATAATTATACCAAGTTCTAAATTACAAAAATTACACTTCAGACAAGAAATACATGTATAACCAATTTTATATAAATAGGTATTAACAGGAAGTATATTATGAATTATTTTAAACTGAAACCAGTGCAATTCACTACTATCAGTACAGCATAAAGGCATTATATTTATATTTTTCCAATCAGAATCTGAAAAAGTACAGTTAAAACTGTTTTCCCATTTTAAGTTATACGCCCATTTTTACCTTCACAGGATAAAGCAGATAACCGATGTCATTAACTAGTTATTCTATAGAGGATAATAAACTCGTTACCATTTATTATCAGATTTATGTCCCGAGTGAAATAATTTTTCTTTGTCACGAGCTTTAGCAAGTGACAAGTGAAAATTATTTCATGAGGGACATAAATTTGATAATAATTGGTACCGAGTTTGTTATTCTATTTATTACCTCATTTATTAAGCCTTTATTTTCGATATAGCCTACATCGGCTACATGTCCATGTATATACAGTAGAAACAACGAAAACTACTTTACTGTTCTCGGTATTGCTTTAACTTTCTATTTTATTCATGATTCACAGATCATTTTCAAAACCTAAAGTTCTATATATTCTGTAAAAAAAAAAATCTATAATGAATTGCATTAAACTAACATTTTATTACAAGTTTAACACTGAAACCAGAAAGATGTAAACGCAAATGATTTAAACTACATGACGTCATTGTGTGTGCTTTGTGAAACCGTGATGATGTCAAATTTATAGTGCTTACAAGGTAATTGGTTTGTTGTCATCAAATCGTCCAATAGTAGTGTATGTTAAACCAATGATTTTTATTTTCCCTGTTATGAGTGTCTGCTGGGATTATAAATATATATATATATGCTACCTTGTTTTACAGATCAGCATTTGGCAGTTGTTCACGATAAAATCTCTGCGGATGCCTCTCATTATCAGTATTGTGATGCAGCTTTCTCAACAACTATCAGGAATCAATGCGGTTAGTATTTGTTTTTGTGTCACAAATGGTAAGTATATGAACGTATTATTCATTTTCACAAAGACAAAAGGTGTGATGTATTGGTAATATTTTACATTTCCAGTGGGGACACAGGGCTCAAAATTAACATGGAGCAGCCGTGCAACAATGGCGCTCAAAATGCATACCGTAATATGCCTCCTGACGGTGACATTCACCTGCAGCTTTTGGTGTCCCATCTTATTTTCGACAGTATTCCACATTTATTGAGAATTTAGCCAGTGCACCACAACTGGAATATCAAAGGCTGTGGTATGTGCTACCCTGTCTGTGGGATGATGCAAAGAGTAACCCATGAAGTGGTGACAGCAGATTTCCTCTCAATGTCTGTGTGGTCCTTAACCATATGTCTGACGCCATATAACCGTAAATAAAATGTGTTGAGTGCGTCGTTAAATAAAACATTTCTTTCTTTCTTTCGAAAAATTATCGGTTAGGATTTAGCTCAGTCGGTTGAGTGCTCGCTTGATGTGCTTGCATCACAGGATCAAACCACCTCAGTGGATCCATTCAGCTGATTGTTTTTTTCCCCCATTCCAACCTGTTCACCACAACTGGATAAAGGCCGTGGTATGTACTTTCCTGTCTGTGTGAAAGTGCATATAAAAGATCGCTTGCTGCATTAAGAAAAAATGTAGCTGGTTTCCTCTGAGTCATAATTACCAAATGTTTGACATTAAATAGCCAATGATTAATTAATAAATGTTCTCTAGTGGTGTTGTTAAACAAAACAAACTTTTCTCAGCTGTATCAGATTTTTAGTCTCTTTTCCAGTCCAGGCTTGATGCGCGGTCGGTTTAGGATCGATCCCCGTCAGTGGGACTATTGGGCTATTTCTCGCTCTAGCCAGTGCACCACAACTGGTATATCAAAGGCTGTGGTATGTGCTGTCCTGCCTGTGGGATGGTGCATATAAAAGATCCCTTGCTACTAATGGAAAAATGTAGCAGGTTTTATCTCTATGACTTTGTCAAAATGACCATATGTTTGTCATCCAATAGCCGACTGATTAATAAATCAATGTGCTCTAGTCGTGTCGTTAAACAAAACAAACTTTTCCAGTCCAACTGGAGGGGACTGTGGGTTACATCTCCGTCCTTCTGCCTGTCTCTCTGTCCCACATATAGTTTTTCAGACTTTTTTCACAATGCCTCAAAATATTGAGTTGAAATTTTGATAGCTTTATCATATAGAGTTACGGATCATTTTATTTCATTCCATCTTATTTTCGTGCTTATATCCAATAAAGGTTCTAGCACGCTGTCCTGGGCACACACCTCAGCTATCTGGGCTGTCTGTCCAGGACAGTGGGTTAGTTGTTAACTGTTAGTGGTTAGTGAGAGAGAAGAGGGTGTAATGGTCTTACACCTGCCCACTGAGTCGTTAAAACTAGCTTTGGGTGGGAGCCGGTACCATGCTGCGAACCCTGTACCTACCAGCCTTATGTCCGATGACTTAACCACAACACCACTGAGGCCGGTCATTACAGATCAAGTGTGACTTTCGTGGAAATTTATTCAAGGTTCATAACTCTGTCAAAATAGAATTAATGTTAGACGGAGTTGTGGCCCTTGAGCACAGGATGTTTGTGGTGAAATTTGTATGGAACTTTTATTGATTTTTATTTACTCAAATAGTCTCAGAATGGCTGTTATACTACTGGACCCGTGCTTATAAAAGCTTTAGAGAGTCTAGATTCAAATCTCAAATGGCATCTCACACATTTGGATGGAATTTCATAGTATTAAAAGCCTTAGCCATTAATAAAATCTTTTTTATAACCATGGGGTCGATGACATAACCTTGGGGGCAATGCCCCTCCCACCACCTCAGTTTTTCCATACCATGTTATATATTTTCCTGTCGCTCCATAATTGTTCCCCCACCCCCCACCCCCTCCCCCACCCCAATATAAAATCCTGGCTATGCCAGTTGATGACATCCGAAATGTTCCGCGTGTGTCGACTGTTTCAAATTTTCTACTACTTGGCGAACGTTATTGTTTAAAAGTTTAGAATTTCCGTATTTATTGTTTAAAGTTTTTAATGTTCGGCATGTGTCGACTGTTTCATCTTTTCTACTACTTGGCGAACGTTATTGTTTAAAAGTTTTGAATTTCCGTATTTATTGTTTAAAGTTTTTAATGTTTGGCGTGTGTCGACTGTTTCATCTTTTCTACTACTTGGCGAACGTTATTGTTTAAAAGTTTTGAATTTCTACATTTATTGTTTAAAGGTTTTAAGGTTCCACATGTTTCAACTTTTTCAGATTTTCTACTACTCGGCCAACCTGTTCCAGGCGGCTGGTCTGGAGGAGTCGGTCGCTATGCACGCCACTAGCGGGGTCGGCGCTAT
>NC_054703.1:20906609-21131609 GCF_016097555.1 Gigantopelta aegis | reverse complement strand
GAAAGGGTCGAAACAGATTGAAATCATGGGAGAAATTGGAAAGTTTTTTATATTAAGATAATGAAAATGATAGGCAGAGGGTGGTAGATGAGAACCAACCCATTGTTCTTGACAGACAGCCCAGATAGCTGAGGTGTGTGCCCAGGACAGCGTGCTTGAACCTTAATTGGACATAAGCACGAAAATAAGTTAAAATGAAATGACACCCAATAGCCAATGTGTGGGATTTTTTGTGCTGGGTTATCATTAAACATTCATTTATTTTATTAGAAAGGTTTCTGTTAGAGGGTACGAAGAATAAAATTACATACCCTAAAATGTAGCAAATTAATGGATATATTTTTAATGATTTTTTGACACATTAGAGTAAGTTAAAGTTTGTTTTGTTTAATGACACTGGCCACTAGAATAGAACAGAATAAAATAGATGTTTAACGACACCACTAGAGCACATTGATTTAGTAATCATCGGCTATTGGATGTCAAACATTTGGTAGTTCTGACATATACATGTACGTGTATTCTTAAAAAGGAAATCAGCTAAATGTTTTCATTTAGTAGCAAGCTAGGAATTGTTTTTATATCTATTTTCCCAATGACAGAACAGCACATTCCACGGTCTTTAATATACCAGTTGTTGTGCATTGGCTGGGATGGGAATAAACCCAATAAGTTAATGGGACCATTGAGGTAGTTCGATCCTGCGACTCAAGCATCTCAAGCGAGCACTCAACGACTGAGCTAAATCCTGCCCTTTAAGGGCCAATATAGAGACGTTCAGCCATTCTTTATTATAATTGTTATATTATTTTAGTCCGTTTTCATCACAGATAATAATTTCATAAAGCAAATTTTTTGTTTTTTAATACATCTCTCCTCTATGGAATGGTGGTCAAGCTACTCGTTTCTGAGATAACGGGTAGGGTCTATGACTACCCTAGTTTCGCACAAAATTCAAGTACTGTTTTTTTACAGGTACCCCATACATGTTTCAAGCACAAGGCTACTTGACACATTGGTACTAGATGAAATAAAATTGCAATTTTTTTTTACCCAGATGAAACTATTATTTTTTACAACCAACACACTCACATTTATAACCAATCACAGGACTTGTGGTGTTCACTTCTCTATCAAAAGTTCGGTGCACCTCGCACTTTGACCCAGCCGGAAGTTATTTGGTTTAGTACTACCTATACTGATAACATACATTTTTCAAAAAGTGTCCAGCTATGTGTCTTTATGACAACCAGGATCTGGTGTATTCTGACATAAACTGACAACCTCACTGAAACTGTTGTTTCTACAGTGCAACCTAATATAATGTACACCTCAAAAAGCATATATATTGCATATAGTTTTGTACAAATGCAATATGTCATATTAAACAACAAAATGTTTTAAAATAAAACTCCTGAAGATATTTACTTTCAGTTGGGTGTGTGTACTCAGGTATATATGTAGAGACAACAAAGATAGTCAGAGTACCTCTACCCCTTTAAAGAATTCCATTAAAACACATGCACTTGATTGACCCCTAGATTATGAAGACCTTAACAGGCACATCAAAGAAATATCAGTATTAAAAAAATACACTGTCTGAGGAAGGAAACACAAACATGACTGTACCTGTATGACATATGACTTAATGTCCTGAACATTAGTGTTGGGAGTAAATCCTGTATGCTGGGTGTGGGTGTCTTCAAGTTACCAGGTGTGCGAATTTCAAATCCATCGGCCATGCTGATTTTCATAATTAACCATCAAAACTATTGGCAGCCACCAATATTCCTGACTATATACTGTAGTTGGAGGTTTTAATAGTTGTGATATCTGGAATAATCATGCAGCTTTAACACATTTATTTTCGATTAATTACTGAAAAAAACTATTTTTAAATGACAAAATTACCCGAACATCTATTTTCTTGCATTATTTTCTAATCCGGATGAATACAATATGTACATTAGATGTATTCCTACAATCTGTAATCCAGCATTTTATTTAGCTAGTAACATTAGGTAATACAACTTTAACAATAAAATAAATTATCAACTTAATCCAAGGCAGATAATCAGATCTGAAAAAATTGGTTCTGAATCTAGTATAAACTCAAAATGCTTTTCATGAGAGCTAACTAAGTGATTATTAAAAAAAAATTATCTGGAGATCTAAGTATATGTTTAACAACCTTATTGTTATGTACAAATAAGAACAGAAGGCACAATAGTGACAACAAATTTAATTATGTTTTTGGTAAAAAAATTCTTAAAATTTACTTTAAATTTTGCATAAAACTACAAATTTGTCTAAAATATAACTTAGCACCCTATAAATATGTCAAAATGACAATAAAAATCAACTTCTTTACAAATTTGAGTTTTCAGAATTTCATACATAAAAAATTAACAATGTTAATGGAAACTAAAGACATTAACCCACTATTGGGACATGTTATTTTTAATATAAAAATAAATTGCTATTAAAATCTTAGTTCAGGTTGCTTATATATAATACCATATTTAAGAGCAGTTGTATATGGCAAGTCAAATACCATGTAAAAAGAAATTATTGAAATCTTTACAGTATGAATTATAGGCCAAAACCAACTTTTCTTCAGTGCTAACTTTGATTCAAACTCCATTCAGAGCCATGTACAGAGATTATGGTCAAGGTCAAGGTCATTGTAAACTTGCATGATCGAGTGATGGCTAATTTATCAACCAGTATAGTTTAATTAAATAAAATGACAAAATCATAATATTTTTTATTATGCACTGAATATGTGCTATAGGGTGTATACTACCAAATCAAATCCCATAGACGACAATAGTAACATATGTGGCTAAAACTCCTACCTGCAACGTATCAACCGACATAAACGCCACGGATATAAATACTACCACCCCTTACACTTAAAATGAATCAGAAAAAAATGGGGGTCAAGCTGCTCGTTTCTGAGATAACGGGTAGCGTCTATGACTACACTAGTTTCGCACAAAATTCGAGTACTTTTTTTTTACAGGTACCTCATACATGTTTCAAGCACAAGGCTACTTGACACATTGGTATTAGATGAAATAAAATTGCAATTTTTTTTTACCCAGATGAAACTATTATTTTTTACAACCAACACATTCACATTTATAACCAATCACAGGACTTGTGGTGTTCACTTCTCTATCAAAAGTTCGGTGCACCTCGCACTTTGACCCAGCCGGAAGTTATTTGGTTTAGTACTACCTTAAGGGCCAATATAGAGACGTTCAGCCATTCTTTATTATAATTCTTATATTATTTTAGTCCGTTTTCATCACAGATAATAATTTCATAAAGCAAATTTTGGTTTTTTAATATATCTCTCCTCCATGGAACGTTTTTGTAACACACACACACACACACACCCCCCACACACACACACACACACATCCACCCCCATCTTTAAAATTACATGAAGCTGTCAAATACCCACCTGTCTCTGTCACAATGACAAAATTAGACCAGTATCACTACATGTACATATTCTGTTTATATTTATGTTTCTTTTGTTTGGTTTGATAATAATTACTACATTGCCCACCTCACAGATATTGAGAGAGGACAAAGGCCGTGGTATGTACTTTCCTATCTGGGAAAGTACATATAAAAGTTCCCTTGCTGCATTAGGAAAAATGTAGTGGGACCGCGTTTCCTCTTATGACTACAAGTCAGAATTACCCAGTGTCTGACATCCAATAGCCGCTGATTAATTAATAAATGTGCTCTGGTGGTGTCTTTAAACAATTTTTTTTTACTGCATTGTAGGTAGAAAATCATCTTTTAAAGAACAAAACAGAATGAGCCAATTGTTTATAAAATATGTAACCCTCCCAGCCCCTTTCCCCATACGTTTTCGTGATGCGTTTCATGATTGGCAAACCCCTCCCCCACCAAAAAACTCCTCCCCCACCAAAAAACCCTCCCCCACCAAAAAAACGTTACATAATAATTGTGGAACAGTACAACAGGTCTACACTTCATATTTTAATCGTTTTAATATTAGATGTTTTACAGACTTTATCACGTTATGGCTGCAAGTATCATTATCATTGCGTTTAAAGGGACTGACCCTAGTTTTTAAACACTAAGGCATATTTTCCACCTAGACTCTAGTTTCAAGCCATAAAAATGGACACTAAGTTTGGTTAATTTACAAACCTGTAACATATTTGGATACAACAGAGGTTGAAATACCCTTAAGAGTGTATACTTCCAAATCATTAATGTTAATGGAAACTATGGCAAGTCAAATACCATGTAAAAAGAAATTATTGAAATCTTTACAGTATGAATTATAGGCCAAAACCAACTTTTCTTCAGTGCTAACTTTGATTCAAACTCCATTCAGAGCCATGTACAGAGATTATTGTCAAGGTCAAGGTCATTGTGAACTTGCATGATCGAGTGATGGCTAATTAATCAGCCAGTATAGTTTAATTTAAAAAAATGACAAAATCATAATATTTTTTATTATGCACTGAATATGTGCTATAGGGTGTATACTACCAAATCAAATCCCATAGACGACAATAGTAACATATGTAGCTAAAACTCCTACCTGCAACATATCAATCGACATAAGTGCCACGGATATAAATACTACTACCCCTCACACTTAAAGTGAATCAGAAAAAAATTGGGGGTCAAGCTGCTCATTTCTGTGATAATGGGTAGCGTCTATGACTACCCTAGTTCCGCACAAAATTCGAGTACTTTTTTTTTACAGGTACCCCATACATGTTTCAAGCACAAGGCTACTTGACACAGTAGTACTAGATGAAATAAAATTGCTATTATTTTTTGCCCAGATAAAACTATTTTTGTTTACAACCAACACACTCATATTTATCACCAATCACAGGACTTGTGGTGTTCACTTCTCTATCAAAAGTTGGATGCACCTCAAACTTTGACCCAGCCAGAAGTTATTTGGTTTGGTACTACCTATAAGAATAAACTAAAACGCGACTCCATAACCGTTAGTTCTCAGACACACATGCTTTTTTAAAAATATGAAAAATGCATTTTGTGGTATTAGAAACACCAGGATAACCAGAAACACTTCGGTTGTATGGAAATGGATAATCTAAACAATAAAATACATGTATAAGTATAATGTTTGATTTCAATGATCATAAATGACTCTAATAGTGAAACATGTGTCTTAGTGTTTAGATACTAGGGTCTGTCCCTTTAACTGAACAAAACATTTTCTTTAATCCTTTGTTTTTCCTTTTATGTTTCAGAAAGGACTTGAGAATTATTCCTTTGTTCCGTTTACAATTCTTCTGGCTCTGTTCTGGATTTTCACGTTTGTGTTTCTCCCAGAGACTAAAAACAAGACGTTTGATGAGATTTCCACGATCTGGCGCAAACATAGAGAGCCGGATACCAACCGGAACAAAGAGCCATATCTCGTGTCATATAGTACTGAACACAGCTAATTGTATCCATGTGTCAGACTGTCTCTTTGTCTGTCTTTGTGTCTGTGTGTCTGTCGGACCAGAACAGAGAGCCATATCTCGTGTCATACAGTACTGACCACAGATAATTGTATCCAAGTGTCTGTCTGTCTGTCTGTCTGTCTGTATGTCTATGTGTCTGTCTGTCTGTCTGTCTGTCTGTCTGTCTGATGAGAACAGAGAGCCAAATCTCGTGTCATACAGTACTGACCACAGATAATTGTATCCAAGTGTCTGTCTTTATGTCTGTCTGTATGTCTGTCTGTCTGTCTGTCTGTCAGACCAGAACAGAGAGCCATATCTCGTGTCATACAGTACTGACCACAGATAATTGTATCCAAGTGTCTGTCTGTCTGACTGTCTGTATGTCTATGTGTCTGTTTGTCTGTCTGTCTGTTTGTCTGACGAGAACAGAGAGCCAAATCTTGTGTCATACAGTACTGACCACAGATAATTGTATCTGACTGTCTGTCTGTCTGTCTGTCTGTCTGACCAGAAAAGAGTATCGTATCTCGTGTCATACAGTACTGGACACAAATAATATTGCATTTGAGTGAATGTCTGTCTTTCTGTCTGTATGTCTGTATGACTGTCTGTCTGTCTGACCAAAACAGAGAGCCAGATCTTGTGTCATACAGTACTGACTACAGATAATTGTATCCAAGTGTCTGTCTGTCTGTCTGTCTGTCTGACCAGAACAGAGTGCTGTATCTTGTGTCATACAGTACTGAACACATAATTGTCTCTCTGTCTATCTCTATGTCTGTCTGTGTGTGCGTATGTACATGCATGTGTGTTTGTGTATGTGTGCAGGGGTCGAATTTTTTTGTTTAACCTCTGTTCCAAAGGAACAGTGCATTTTATAAAGCACTGTTCCAGCTGAGAATGCAGTAACCTACTAAAATTTTGTTGATTGCCCATATTGATTTACAAACCATTTTATTAGTCCCCTACTGGAGGGGCGTATATGTTTTGACTCCATGCTTTTGTCTCTGCGTCTGTCCATTATTTGTTTTTCCAGGCAATTGTTCTTAATGCCTCAATATATTAAGCATAAAGTTTGTGTATAACTGTCTCGTGTACTATTACATATCAAGTTAGACTTTATAGCGATTTACTCATTTTTACAGATGTGCGGGACATAGCTCAGTGGTATAGCGTTCGCTCGATGCGCGGTTGGTCTGGGATCGATTCTCATTGGTGGGGCCATTGGGCTATTTCTCGTTCCAGCCAGTGCACCACGACTGGCATATAAAATGCTGTGGTATGTACTACCCTGTCTGTGGGATGGTGCATATAAAAGATTCCTTGCTGCTAATCGAAAAGAGTAGCCCATGAAGTGGCGACAGCAGGTTTCCTCTCAATATCTGTGTGGTCCTTAACCATATGTCCGATGCCATATAATTGTAAATAAAATGTGTTCAGTGCGTCGTTAAATAAAACATTTCCTTTCCAATATCCAATTATGGTTCAAGCATACTGTTCTGGGCACACACTTAGATATCTGGCTTGTCTGTCCTGGACAGTCGGTTAGTGGTTAGTGGGTGGGAGCCGGTACCAGGCTGCGAACCCAGTACCTACCAGCCTTATGTCTGATAGCTTAACCACGACACCACTGAGGCCAGTTGTCAATCAATAAGTGTGTAGAACTCATATCATGAAAGAATTGACAGATAGTTCCTTATCTTTCTGTCCATCTATACATCCATCCGTGTGTGTGTGTGTAAATATTTCAACATAATAAGACAAGCCATCGGACAACAGGCTGGTAGGTACAGGGTTCGCAGCCCGGTATCGGCTCCAACCCAGAGCGAGTTCTTAAGGGCTCGATGGGTAGGTGTAAGGCCACTACACCCTCTTCTCTCTCACTAACCACTAACAAACTAACAACTAACCCACTGCCCTGGTCAGACAGCCCAGATAGCTGAGGTGTGTGCCCATGACAGCGTGCTTGAACCTTAATTGGATATAAGCACGAAAATAAGTTGAAATCAAATCAATCAATCAACGACACCTCTAGAGCACATCGATTCATTAATGATCGGCTATTAGATGTTTAAAACTTGGTAATTCTGACATAGTCTTTACAAGAAACCTGCTGAAGTTTTCTTTCAGCAGCAAGGGATCTTTTATATGTACTTCCTGCAGAAAGAACAGCACATACCATAGACTTTTTTTATCCAACACTGCATGCCCCCTTTCCTTTCTCTACTTTGAATTCAGGGATGTGAGAGCTATGCGTAAATGCGCTTTTCCATTTCTTCTAAAAAAAACAACTAAAAAAACCATGATGTTCAATACTGTTGACCACACAAGGTTCATTTGCATTTTTCACGGTTTCAAGTTTATGATGTGTGCCTTATATTATAAGTTATAACCAGTTTAGATTTGTTAACATCGAATGCAATTTTTGGCAGTTCCAGGGGTTGCAAACAACAATTTTTCTTCAGGGGCCCTTGAGTGGCCCCTGGACCCCGACCGCAGTAAGCGTTTTTGTTCCAACCCCTTTCACATCCCTGTAAATTCCATCTCATTTCTTCCCGATCTGACAACAACTCCTATCTTTCAACTTCTTTCACTTCCACCTCCACATCCCAGTCCTTGTCTGTCCAACCGCGACAGCATACCATGGTATACCAGTCGTGGGACACTCATTAGGAAAGGAAAAACACCAGTAAGAGAATGGGTCTATTGGGTGGTTCGATCCTATGACGAAGTCTTCGATAGGACAGGCGAGTGATCACTCCCACTCATCTCCTCGCTCATCTGTCAAGTCTTCGACAGAACAGGCGAGTGATCACTCCCACTCATCTCCTCGTTCACCTGTCAAGTCTTCGACAGGACAGGCGAGTGATCACTCCCATTCATCTCCTCGCTCACCTGTCAAGTCTTCGACAGGACAGGCGAGTGATCGCTCCCACTCATCTCCTCGCTCACCTAGACAGTTTTAGGAGAGCGGCAAACTGATGGCCTTGCAATAAACGTTTTAAATAATTTCATTTCAAACCTCACGTAATTGCTCACCAGGAGTCTTTGTACTTTACAATATACCAAGGTGTAATTAAATATTCCTTTCATTTATTTCCTTCAAAGAAATAGTCTGTGGTTTATGCTGTTCATGCAAAAGTGTATAGACAGTAGTTTAAAATGTGCTGAGGTGTCGTTAAACAAACATTATTTTCTTTGATGTTGATGCTTCTTTCAAATTCATCTATGTATGGGTTTACCGGCCTCGGTGACGCAGTGGTTAAGCCATCGGTCTACAGGATGGTAGGTACTGGATTCGGATCCCAGTCGAGGCATGGGATTTTTAATCCAGATACCGACTCCAAAACCTGAGTGAGTGCTCCGCAAGGCTCAGTGGGTAGGTGTAAACCACTTGCAACGACCAGTGATCCATAACTGGTTCAACAAAGGCCATGGTTTGTGCTATCCTGCCTGTGGGAAGCGCAAATAAAAGATCCCTTGCTGCTGATCGGAAAGAGTAGCCCATGAAGTGGTGACAGCGGGTTTACTCTCAAAATCTGTGTGGTCCTTAACCATATGTCTGACGCCATATAACCGTAAATAAAATGTGTTGAGTGCGTCGTTAAATAAAACATTTCTTTCTCTCTTTTTCTATGTATGGGTTAATATGGTATCACTTGACCAATATCGCAGCAACCCAGTATCTCAAATATATCGTGCATAAGAAACCGTTTCATTTTGATATTGTATGCATCCTATACAGTGCTCTATCGTAACATATTAATGTACATCTCCTATGTTTACCCGTATGTACTCATTGGATTGTAGTCGTCACAGTTGTAGTTCAAAGTCGGTAAACATCTAGTTATCATACAAGATAGACAGTAGCCAGTTGTCCGTGTCTGTTTCTGTTTCTGTATATGTTTATCATTTTCTTTCCTTCATCTTTTCTCTCTCTCTCTCTCTCTCTCTCTCTCTCTCTCTCTCTCTCTCTCTCTCTCTCTCTCTCTCTCTCTCCATTCATTATCTTTGTCTATCTCCCTTCCCATCTCTCTCTCTCTCTCTCTCTCTCTCTCTCTCTCTCTCTCTCTCTCTCTCTCTCTCTCTCTCTCTCTCTCTCTCTCTCTCTCTCTCTCTCTCTCCTCCTCTCCCCATATATTTGTAAACAGAGTATGCTACTAGAAAGTAGTGTCTACATGTATTTAGCGGTGTTAATTTTGTCTAGCTGGAGAAAACTACTTATATTTAATAGTACTCTGCTCGTTAATTTACAGTTAATCCAAAATTCTAACTGTACCTTTAGTGATACTGATTCGATATTTGTATCTGTGTGCGTTCGTGTGTTTGTGTGTGTGTGCGCGCGCGTGTGTGTGTGCTGGTAACAGTGGGCGCTATATTGGAAGGGTCTGTTATGTATCTGACACCATTTCTAGAATGTTTGTAATCAACTCTAGTCGTATTTTCCAACATGGAAAATTACGAGTTACAGTGAACAGTCGGAGTAAAAATGAAAAGAAGAAAACAACATAACATAACCTGGCCCCTCCAGCTTCAGAAGTGTTTGGGTTTTTTTTTGTTTTGTTTTTTGTTTTTTTGTTTTTTTTTTGTTGTTTTTTTTTTTTTTTTTTTTTTTTTTTTTGGGGGGGGGGGGGGGGGCATTACCTCTTGTTCCACTCTCCGCTTCCGACGCTTACGCACGCTCGAGTGGGAATATGGTCATTTGTCATGAATACTTGTGTTGACGAAACCGTTTTATTGTGATCTTGTATGCATCCTATACAGAGCTCTATCATAACATGTATTATAGCTGTATAATATTAATGTACATCTTTTTGTTTACCTATGATTTTTTGTTGTTATTGTTATTGTTGTTTTGTTTTGTTTTGTTTTGTTTTTTGTTTGTTTTTTTGTTGTTGTTGTTGGGGGGGGGGGGGGGGGGGCAGTGCCCCTTGTTCCACTCTCCGCTTCCGACGCTTACGCACGCTTGAGTGTATGACTGTACATTGAATGGGAATATGGTGATTTGTCATGAATACTTAAAACATGTGATACTATGTATTACACAATGTGAGATAATGTGTAATTACAATAAAATGTTTCAATCAAAATAAATTGTTTATTAAATAAAGAGTATTGCCTTTTCTTTCTACATGTATAATTTTAAGTCAGTTTAAAGCTCGTCTTCTTTTGGGGCCTGTGCTTTTAGTCCCCCGAACTTCCAGATACCATGGGAATGCTCTGTGTAGGTTGGAACGGGACGTAGCCCAGTGATAAAGCGCTGGCCTGATGCCCTGTCAGTTTGGGATCGATCCCCGTCGTTGTCGCCAGTGCACCACAACTGGTATATCAAAGGCCGTAGTATATGGAATCCTGTCTGTGGGATGGAGCATAAAAAAGATTTTTTGCTACTAATGGGAAAATGTAGCGGGTTTCCCCTGATTTCAATGGGGTAAAAACTTTTTGTGTTAAGGGAAGTGTTTAGGTGGAACCATTCGGCGTTGCTTTTCCCAGTAAACCCCATTTTTCCTAAAATTTGGGTTCTTCTTTAATTTTAGAAAACATTTCCATTCACCTGAATGCTTTTTAATTCCTGTTCCTGGTTTGTTAAACCAGAAATGCTTTTTTTTTTCTTGCCGGGCCCTCGGAAAAACCGTTTTGGGAGCAATCAAAGTTTTGGGGTTCCTTCCCGTGAAAGTCCAGACTTGGATACAGTGCCAAAATATTTTGGGTCGGTTTTGTTTTTCCAAATTGGCCTAACATTATTTTGCGGTTGGTTTTTGTCATTTGGTTTTTCTTTCCCGTTTGTGAACAATTTTTAGTAATTAAAAAGTTAACAAAAATTTCAAAACAAGTCCCAAAACCCTTAAAAAATTTAATTGTAAGCTTTGGTACGGGGGGGTCCCCGGAAAAAGTGGCTGTGGAAGTTTAAAAAGACCAAGTCTTGGGTTTTCGTACTGGCATTTTTTTTCAAACCCTTAGGTTAAATTTGAATCTCTTAAAATATTTAAAAGCAGGGACTATTCCCTGGATTTATCGTTTTCCGCCTTTTTCCTCCTTTTGTTTAAAACGGATCGTTGTTCGGTTTTGTTCCAAATTTTTTATTTTTGCTGGGGAACAGGGCGTTGGGTTTTTCCCCTTTGCCACGTGGAAATAGATTAGACTGGGATTTAATAACCTCAACGTTTTCCCCCTGCGCCTGAAACCTGGTCCGGGTTGACTGTACGGGACCTTTCGTGGGAACACTTTATGGTTTAAAGGGTTACCCTCTCCTGAAGTTTCCATGAATGGGTATACCCCTAATTCAAAAGGAGGAGGGTTAGGGAAATTTGTGTTGGGAAACCTGCCCTAACAGGGGTTAATGTTTGAAGGGGTTTATAAAAACCAAAGGTTTGGAAACGGGGTTGGGAAAATCCTCCTTTGGTTGACTCCGGGGGGGGGGGGGGGACCTGTGACTCCTGGGAGGGAAATTTAAAACGTGCCCATACGGGCGATGGCCCAAGATCCCAAACGTTCTTGACCTGAGAAGCCCGTGGGTTTTAATTTGGGGGGGTTGATTCACAAAAAAGTGGAATCTGTTTTTAAATAAAACACCCCACTTTTTCGGCCTCGTTTGTTTTAACTTAAGTAAAAGACTGTTATCCGGGAATCTTGTGGTACCCCCTTTTCATACTTTCCCCCACTATCCAGATGCCCCGTACAACTGTTGTCGGTGCGTCTTAAACCATGGGATCCCTGGAACGGGTCTCAACCTAAGATACCCAAAGTTTAAAAGCCCCAAAACCCTTGGTTTTTCCAAACGTCACTCAAAATTGCTCTATGGATTAACCCGTAACAACATTTGAGGACTCCCATGCCTTGACATTTCATTTAAAATCAAAAAATTACCATTCACTTCCCTTTTTAAGCGTCATTCGGAAGCTGAATTGAAAATTCGGGCGGCAATCCACCACTGGATTTAACTTGAAAAAACAGGGGGAAAAGTCTAATAAATTGGATTGTTTGGTTTAAAAGGTTTTGGCTTTATTCATTTTTTTTTGTTTGAACGTTTTTTAAAATTTTAAGTTTTTTCGGCAACTTGAATCCCCCTTGTTACCCCTGGCTAACCAAATTTTCATTTTTTTTCAAATTCTCCCTTTTTGAAAATTTTTTTTGGTCAATAAAGGCATTATCCCAAACGGCCGAGAACAGTAATAGGGGATAATTTTTTTAATTGCGGCAAAACCAAGGGTGAGAAGGAAAATTTAAAACCCCGTGTTTTAAAGAGAAATTGGAAAATAACGCTGCTTCAGGGGGAAAACGGTTCGTTTTGGAAGGGGTTAGGGGGGCCCCTTTCCTGTTTTCGGGGAAAATGTACCCTCCTCACGAAAATATGCTTTAAGGAAAAAGATTCGTGGTTTTCCCAGAGAATTGGCGTTTTTAAAGAATTTGCATTGGACATTGAATTTAAATAAGTAGTTTTATTAGGTTTGAAAAAATAGCAAAAGTATTTAAAATACAGTTTCTTAAAGTTTCCACATGCTTTTTAAACCCCGATGTTGGCCCCAATTTGTGATTGGTTCTTAAAAACAAACCATTTAAAATTTAATTTTTCTTATTATTTTGGCGGGCAGGCCAGTTAAACCTCCTTGGATGTGACAAATGTCACACAATTTCAAATGGGTGGAGTCACTTTTGGGAAAGTCATTAAAACCCTTTCCCCGTTAAAAGATTAAAGGGGTTTCTCATAAAATTTAAGGGTAAATTAGAGGCAGTTCACTAGATTGTACATACCCGACCCACGGGAACAAAACTGGTAGGGGTACTTGGCTCAAACCCTTTCCCTTAAAAGAGCGGGCCCTAAAATTAAACTGACACTTCCAAACCAGTCCCTGGAGTAAAAAAACCAACACAAAAAAAACCGCAAGGTTTGGTTTTCATTTATTTTAAATCAACACTATGGTAATGTAAACAAATAAGGTGATGATCAACATCAATACATAAATTTAAGATTTAAATAAACACAGTGTAAAGAACTGTGCAAAAATACAAATATCACAGATAGATACGGACTTTAACTCAAAATTTAAATTTGTGCTGTATTGGCCATTCTCAAAGAGAATGTTTCACCCCTGCACCACGGTGAGGTTACAGCACACGCAGAGGCGAACTAATAAGTGTCAGAAAAAAAAAATGTTTTTATTTAACGGCGCATCCAACACATTTTATTTACGGTTATATGGCGTCAGACATATGGTTAAGGACCACACAGATTTTGAGAGGAAACCCGCTGTCGCCACTACATGGGCTACTCTTCCGATTAGCAGCAAGGGATCTTTTATTTGCGCTTCCCAAGGCAGGATAGCACAAACTATGGCTTTTGTTGAACCAGTTATGGATCACTGGTCGATGCAAGTGGTTTACACCTACCCATTGAGCCTTGCGGAGCACTCACTCAGGGTTTGGAGTCAGTATCTGGATTAAAAATTCCATGCCTCGACTGGGATCCGAACCCAGTACCTTCCAGCCTGAAGGCCGGTCAATAAGTGCCAGAACTAAGCATGAACGTACATTGTGATTGTATTTATTACCAAAAAGGCTATACTTGTCGTAATCATATTACAATCATTACTATAATCTTATAAGACAGGGGGCGGGGTAGGGGGTGGGGCAACTGGCCCCCTAGTGCTGGAGCAAAACCTCGAACGGGCAAAACTTATACAAATATTTGGGCAAATTCTACTAACCTAAGACCGTTATACTATTCTACCTCAAACTTAGCTGTAGTCCATGTAAAATGTGTAGTGATTTGTTTGCAACCCTATATAGCTGCTTGGTAGTAATGATAATATGAATAAAATGTTGTTATCAAGATTCGGGCATTTTCGTTTCATTCGGGCAAAAACAAACCTGCCCCCCCCCCCCCCCCCCCCCCCCACACACACACACACACACACACACACACAAAATGGGAGCCCGTACAAGCTCGGGATAGTACTTTTAAAAAGGGGAAATATTGCAGAATGTTTGTCATTTTTGTTTGGCATTTACAGACAAAATTGGACGTGTTAATTTTTAAGTATGTAAATTAAGAAACTGGCATACCTTTAGGGGAGATTAAAAATTGAATAGCAATGTTAAGACGCAAACAGGCGCTATGGATTACTGCATGTTCAAATGTTACAAATATTGCACAAACTTAAAGGTTGACGTCCGATGGAAATTAAGATGTCGCCTAATCTTTAATCGTTCTTGGAACTGGAAGAATTTCTATTAATATTCGTTTATCTGTCTTCGGGGCTTTTTACTTTAATTTTGTAGTTTCTTTGGACTTCAGGGGCGGGCATGGGGAGGGGATGTGTACAATCGCCTTCCTAATTAAAAGTCTTGTTAATTCTTATATATGGGTAAACGGTTTGCTTTTAATGTTAGTAGTAGTAGTAGTAGTAGTAGTAGTAGTAGTAGTAGTAGTAGTAGTAGTAGTAGTAGTAGTAGTACATTTGTTGTTGTTTTTGTTTGTTTCAGGTGGATTTTGAGGGAGTGGGTTTGGGGACATTTTGTATTATTGTTTTCATTTCATTTCAACAGAGTTTCGTGCTTATATCCAATTAAGGTTCAAGCACGCTGTCTTGTGCGCACACACACATCAGCTATCTGGGCTGTCTGTCAAGGACAGTGGGTTAGGCTGTCTGTCAAGGACAGTGGGTTAAAACGTTGTCAGTGGTTAGTGAGAGAGAAGAGGGTGTAGTGGTCTTACACCTACTCACTGAGTCGTTAAAACTCGTTCTGGGTGAGAGCCGGTACCGGGTTCCGAACCCTGTACCTACAAGCCTTATGTCCGATGGCTCAACCACGACACCACCGAGGCTTGTTGTTTGTTGTCAGTGGTTAGTGAGAGAGAAGAGGGTGTAGTGGTTTTACACCTACCCACTGAGTCGTTAAAACTCGTTCTGGGTGAGAACCGGTACCGGGTTGCGAACCCTGTACCTACAAGCCTTATGTCCGATGGCTTAACCACGACACCACCGAGGCCAGTATTATTGTTTTAACTGCTGGAGGTGGTTGGCTTTTTGTCGAAGGGGAGATAACTCAAATGCTACTATGATCAGGCCCGTAGCGAGCATTTCGAGTGGGAGGGTTCGACTAAGTATTTGCTGGGGCCTTAAATTGGATATGAAGCTGTTTGAAATTTTTTTAATCTCTGAAAGCAAAAAAAAAACCGAGTTTTCCTGGCATCTGGAACTTAAAAATGGATATTTTAAAACAATGATTTTCGACTATGTTGTAGATTGTATTTTTGTCATTACGGCTATTTATTTGTTTTTGTTTTTAAGATAATGAAATTCTAGCACACAAGAGGAATTAAGGATATTGGCAATTGCTTATTATAACGTATGTAGTAGAAAATGCACGTGCATAAGTGTACGAGATAGGGGGCGGGGCGGATCAAAACCTCAAATTCGGGCAAAAATTATGGAGATATTCGGGCAAAATGTGCTAACCTGAGACCTTGTTACCATTTTTATTTCCATCATTCCACCTGCAAAATTAATTGCAATGCACATACAAACGCGTAGTGATTTGTTTGCAACCCTATATAGCTGTTTGGTGGTAATTGTAATATGAATAAATGTTGTAATCCATGGATGCCTCAGAACTACATGCATGGTCATTTCCAATTCCAATTCCAATATTTATTTACATACTCCTATACCACTAGAGTTTCGAGCATGTCCGTCCCGGGTCCGGTCTCTGGATAGCCAGTGGTCTGACCCGGGACAGAAATACGATCATTTCCTTTAATAATTAACATATTTATGAAAAATGAATCACATTACTTTCTTAAAAATTGTATCATCACGAATCACCGCCAATATACGCATCCCCTACAGGTGTAGTAGTCCTCAAACGTGTTCAGCAATAGGTATTGCATCCCATTTCATGTTTGTCACTGATGCGTCATAACATCAAAATGGCATCTACATATTGGCCGTCAAACTTTTTGAAATACTTGGAAATAATCTGCATGAAAAAGCAACCTCTATGCCAAAATGACCGAAGAATATTGCTTGATATATACATGTATGTGGAAGCCAGTGTCGATTTGAATCTCTATATAAAGATCAAGGCATGAACAGGATTATTTTCTGTTGATAACTTTTTTCCTAACTATGGTTGATAAATCAATGGAAGGTGAACTTTTTTTTTTTCGTTTTAAATTTTTATTCTGTCTTTTTCAGATCAGATACCGAAACAACGGGGACTTCTGGCAGCCCTACGCCTCACATCATCGGATTCAAAGGTAAGTATATATATATATTATTAATGGAAGGTGAACTGCATGCATTATCATGTAATATTATCGAAGTCTACGAGGTCATCAATATAGCAAAAAAATACAATTAAACAATTTTGCTAGATGTAGGTTCCTTTGTTTTGAGTTTGCTAGATTAGTTAGAAATTCTGAATCACGTGCATTGCAGTTTTGGTAAGGGGAATGCTAAATGACGAAGACAAGCAAATATTGTTTTATGGGAAAGTTGCAAATGTTTCAATCAAGTATTAGTGCAATATTCAGATAAAAAAAAAAAGATAAAAAAAGTAGACTTTTGCGGGAGGGTTTGGACGAACCTCCGAGACACCCACCCCCACCCTAAATACGGGCTTGATGATAATTTGCCACAAAAGCATTGTTACCCCCTCCCACTCAATTCCGAATATTAAGCACACAATACCCCCACCCCACCCCCACCCCAATCTATTTTAAGACGAAACATTATATAACTAGCCCGTCTATTTGCTGATATCGTCCAACGGCTATGATTAACAAAAACCCACCCTATTATCAAATCCCAGTCCGCCCTTAGACACACAAAAAATAAGACATTTTCTTTTTAGGAGAATATAATCGAAAATTCTAAAAAAAAAAAAACCCACCTCATCCTCTTTATCCCTTCTGAGTTTAGATACTTTTTTCGCACGTAAAGACTAACGCGTAAATTCGGTAATTTATCTAGAACAGAGTTTACCGTTTCCAAACACTGATAACGTAATTTATCTAGAACAGAGTTTACCGTTTCCTGGCACTGATAACGTAATTTATCTAGAACAGAGTTTACCGTCTCCTAGCACTGATAACGTAATTTATCTGGAACAGAGTTTACCGTCTCCTAGCACTGATAACGTAATTTATCTAGAACAGAGTTTACCGTTTCCTAGCACTGATAACGTAATTTATCTAGAACAGAGTTTACCGTTTCCTAGCACTGATAACGTAATTTATCTAGAACAGAGTTTACCGTTTCCTAGCACTGATAACGTAATTTTCCTAACGAAAAGCTAAAAATTAAGTTTTGTTTAACACCACTAGAGCACATTGGTTTATTAATCATCACCTGTCGGATGTCAAACATTTGATCATTTTGACATATAATCTTAAAGGAAACCAGCTACATGTTTCCATTTGTAGCAAGGTATCTGTTATATGGACTTTCCCACAGACAGGATAGCACATACCACGGGTTTTGATATACTTAATTTCCCTAAGAAAGTATAATTTACCAACAACATTTAATGGCCTACCATAATGATTGCTTTTTAATGTAGTGTGCCATCGTGACCTTGTCATATACGACCTTTATAATATTGACTATCTGCTTGGACATCATAGGTTATTTCCTTGAACTTTTTACATATATTAATGCAGATATACAGGTATCCAAGTACTTATACACGAATATGTTACATTGAATAGTGATAATAATTTAGTACTGCCACCAACCTACCAGTAGATATACCTGGTATAACTACTCTTACCTATCCATTTACAAAATCTTGCATTTCTCACTGATTGGGGTTTTATGCACTCGAGGACGAAAATGTACTTTTATCCTACTCTATATTAAAGGGACATTCCTGCATTGTAAGATGTTTCCAACTAATAAAATATTTTTACCATTAAACTTACATATTAAACATATTTTCTTGTTTAGAATATTAGTGTCTGTATATTCCATGTGTTTCTGGTAGTCTTAATATTTGTAAGAAACCCAAACTATTTTAGGAAATAAAACGAAATTTAACCTAGTACAAATATTCGAACGATCAGAAACACGTTTAATATACTAATATTTTATGCAGAAATATATATTTGATATGTAATTACAATTGTTAAAAAGTCTGTTAGTCGATAACATTTTAAAATTGCAGCAAACTCATGAATGTCCCTTTAATAACGAAAAATTCTAGCTTGTGGCCCTTCCCTACTAGAGACTGTGCTCCCCCAACCCACCCCCGGTATCGTTCCTACGTGTCTGTTCCGAGTCTATAGGTCATTGTCTTAACGTTTGTGCAGTCAAGTCTACGTTATTAAATCTTTATTTTCACGTTTGAATACAGACTTATAATGTTTTAGTTTTTGCAGAGATAAAATTGAACAAACGACACAAATTGCGATGATGTAACGCGTTATGAATATCACTTGAAAAACTACAATTTGTGACGACAAATCTGGTGGTTTAGTTATTACTATATAAAAAAGGTGTTACCAAAACATATTAATTTCTTTAACTCGACGTCAGACATTGTTCTTTGGTTTGAGAATGTGGATGGGTTACCAATAATGAATGACAAAGTGTTTATTCGGTTGTGTTTATCTAATATTCCCCATTAAAAAAAAAAAATCGGGGATTATTCTGATAATGCGCTATGTGAATTAGAATACGAAACCGTTATGTTTTCTAGTTATATTAAATAGTTTCTTTCCTTTATTATTACCTTATTATTATTGTTTTGTTGTTGGTTGTTTTCTTTTTGGGATTTTATTTTTTGGGATGTGTGTTGTTTTTATGTTTTGATTTTATTATATTTTATTATATTATTATATTTTAATTATTATTATTATTTTTTTTTTTTTTTTTTTTTTTTTTTTTTTTTTATATTATCTTATATAATATATATTATCTTTATCTTCTGTTTTTTTCTTGGTCGGTCGGTCGGTCGGTCGGTCTGGGATCGATCCCCGTCGGTTGGCCCATTGGGCTATTTCTCGCTCCAGCCAGTGCACCACGACTGGTATATCAAAAGCCATGGTATGTACTACCATTGTCTGTGAGATGGTGCATATAAAATAACCCTTGCTGCTAATCAAAAAGAGTAACCCATGAAGTGGCGACAGCGGGTTTCCTCTCTCAGTATCTGTGTGGTCCTTAACCATACGTCTGACGCTATCTGACCGTAAATAAAATATGTTGAGTGCGTCGTTAAATACTACTTGCCCACTTGTTAACAGTTAGACCGGCCTCGGTGGCGTCGTGGTTAGGTCATCGGTCTACAGGCTGGTAGGTACTGGGTTCGGTTCCCAGTCAAGGCATGGGATTTTTAATCCAGATACCGACCCCAAACCCTGAGTGAGTGCTCCGCAAGGCTCAATGGGTAGGTGTAAACCACTTGCACCGACCAGTGATCCATAACTGGTTCAACAAAGGCCATGGTTTGTGCTATCCTGCCTGTGGGAAGCGCAAATAAAAGATCGCTTGCTGCTAATCGGAAAGAGTAGCCCATGTAGTGGCGACAGCGGGTTTCCTCTCAAAATCTGTGTGGTCCTTAACCATATGTCTGACGCCATATAACCGTAAATAAAATGTGTTGAGTGCGTCGTTAAATAAACCATTTCTTTCTTTCTTGTTAACAGTTAGTATTACATATAACAAGTTACTTCAAACCAATGGCTTATTTAAATACTACAGAGGTCAACTTGCTTCTAATCACCAAAGGGAGATTTCAAAAGGCATTTCAGAGTTTTGTATTATTTTTAATAAGGAATTATTTCCTAAACCGCCTCCTGTTGCGGTTATACAAGTGGCACTACACCATTTGCACAGTTGTTATCAGTTAGTACTACATATAACAATTAACTTGAAACAAAGTGGTTATTGGGTTATCACAGAGATCTACTTGTAATCGTCAGAGGAGAATTTTACCACGGCATAGACGGCAAAAGTCGGACGTTTACGACGGCAAGAAAAATGCTGTAGTGCCCTGCCCGTTTGCTACCGTGCCTTTCCATACATTCCATGGTGTAAACGTATTATTAACTGCAAAAAAAACAAAAAAACATTTGCTGAAGAATTGCCGGGGTATTGGGTTGTTGTTGTTTTTTTAATTTGACCCCTGTAATAATTTTTAATGCTTGAGGTGCTTGCGTCGCAGGATCGAATCACCTCGGTGGATCCATTAAGCTGATTGGGGTTTTTTTCGTTCCAACCAGTGCACCACAACTGGACAAAGGCCGTGGTATGTGCTGTCCTGTCTTTGGGAAAGTGCATATAAAATATCCCTTGCTGTATTAGGAAAAATGTAGCGGGTTTCCTCTGATGACTATGAGTCAGAATTACCAAATGTTTGACATCCAATAGCTGATGATTAATTAATCAGTGTGCTCCAGTGGTGTCGTTAAACAAAACAAACTTTTTTTCTTCTTTTTTAATGAGAAACTATATCCTAAACCGAACTATATTAAGCTGCTAACTTAAGTAAAAGTTTGTTTTGTTTAATGACACCACTAGAGCACATTGATTTATTAATCATCGGCTATTGGATGTCTAACATTTGGTAATTCTGACATTTAATCTTAGAGAGGAAACCCGCTACATTTCCCATTAGTAGCAACTGATATTTTGTATGCACATTACCACAGATAGGATGGCACATACCACGGCCTTTGATATACCAGTCGCGGTGCACTGGCTAGAACGAGAAATGGCCCAATTTACAGAGTATCATTACAAACCAACGTGTAATGAAATTCTAAGCGAATATGCATTTCGGTAGTTTTCATAATGCATGGAAAACCACCCATGTGTATCACGGGGCGACATAAAATAAAGTTTGTTTTATTTAACGACGCCGCTAGAGCACATTGATTTTTTATCTTATCATCGGCTATTGGACGTCAACCATATGGTCATTCTGACACTGTTTTTAGAGGAAACCCGCTGTCGCCACATAGGCTACTCTTTTTACGACAGGCAGCAAGGGATCTTTTATTTGCGCTTCCCACAGGCAGGATAGCACAAACCAAGGCCTTTGTTGAACCAGTTATGGATCACTGGTCGGTGCAAGTGGTTTACACCTACCCATTGAGCCTTGCAGAGCACTCACTCAGGGTTTGGAGTCGGTATCTCGATTTAAAATCCCATGCCTCGACTGGGATCCGAACCCAGTACCTACCAGCCTGTAGACCGATGGCCTGCCACGACGCCACCGAGGCCGGTCACGGGGCGACATGTACTGAAACAATCTAGAAGTCATCTGTTATCAACATTTTCAAAAATAAAATCGAAGTCTACTGGCTCTTAAAGGCATACTGTCACGGATTTAAGGACCTAATTTCTCTAAAAATGGATAACAAATAAATTATACATTGCATTAATTGTTGGAAACTAAATCTATCTATCGCATCACCTTAAATGAACCATGATGGAGTGAAATCCATGGCATCCCTCTCGGCAACTGTACTTTTTGAATTATGGACCATTGCCATAATTCAATTATTTTTATAAAATGTCAATAAATGGAGTATGGTGGTTATAAAGATGGTTGAATATTTTATGTTTAGGTAATACTTTGTTACACCATTAAATAGGTCAGGGTCTGTGATAATATGCCTTTAATGCTGTCGTGTGTATATACACATATATACATGTGTGTGTGTGTGTATGTATATATATATATATATATATATATATATATATAGATATATAGATATAGATATAGATATATATATAGATAGATATATATATATATAGATATATATATATATATGTATGTGTGTGTGTGTGTGTGTGTGTGTGTGTGTGTGTGTGTGTGTACATACATACATACATACATACATACATACATACTTACATACATATATATACATGCAAAAAAAGTTACCTATTTATTTTTTAATCAGTATGGTCCATGTCAAGAATGATTTAAATATTCATATAATGTAATATAATGCCTGCTAAGGTTAAATTATGTATACATGTGTATGTGTATATATATATATATATACTGTATATATATATATATATATATATATATATATATATATATATACATCGTTAAAAGTGTATGTTTATCTCTACATGACAGGCTTGTTTCGTGAGAGAGTTGAATTGCTCTCTCATCAGATGTAGATTTAACATACACTGTTAACGATGTATCTGGCTCCCACACGGTTGAGCACTCTATAAAATAGCGTCTTTCAACTCGAAAACGACTACTACTACTACTATATATATATATATATATATATATATATATAATGACATAACTTAACTTTAGCGGGCATTAGATATACAGTTTTAAAATATATGAAACAATATCATACAGAAGCTAAATAAGAAGTATTGTTCTCCATCTCTTTTATATGAACTACGTAAACTATAATTTACGATATCGTAGTTACAGAAAAACAGAATGAAAATGTTTCATTCATTATCATCAAAGATATCTGATTATGGAAAGGCTAATTTCAATTCCAGACGTTTAAGGGTTAATAGATTGTGTTTAAACGTGTATTAATGATATTTGTTGGATGCTGTTCACATCATAGTATAATTCATTATCCATTATGCCCGACAATGTCGACAAAAGCCATATACGTTTGTAGCGATAACCTTTCTACTGGATATAGACTAACAAAAAGATAAAAACGAACCTGAATATATCTCGAAAGGCAAAGGCAAAATTTGTTTTAGTCTTAAGCCGTTTGTAGTTTAAAAATAACCCAGAACAGAATTGCAATTTTAAAATAATAAAGGAAAACAAATATAATGTAATTATTAAAATCATTTTGTATTTTGTATTCACGGTCACATTATTCAAGAGTAAATTTCTTCTCTTTTTTTCTTTTCTTTTTTATAAATACTCTGAGGTGGCTTTAACGAGGGGCGGGGTCTAGCTCAGTCGGTAGAGCGTTCGCCTGAAGTGTTTGGGTTGTAGGATCGAATCACGTCGGTGGACCCAGTCTCAGATCAGACTCTTTGCCCATCCCAACCCATGCCCATCAATTGGTTCATTAAAGGCCGTGGCTAAACCAACTGTGGGGCATATACAAGATGTTTTGCTGCTAAATAAATAAATAAATAAATGTAGCAGGTTTTCTCTGAAGACATCATGTCATAAATATCAACTGCTTGGCAATCAATAGCCGATTATTAATTGATCAATATGCTCTAGTGGTGTCGTTACACAAAACTAAACTTTTTAATTTTTACAAAATATTCTTCTTCTTTTTTCTCTTTGAATTTTTTTTTCTTTTTTTTTTTTTCTTCTTTTTTTTTTTGGCGTGGGGTGGGGAGGCGTGACGAAGACCAGTGAAAAACCGCTCACCTGGTACGTGGTCGGTCTAGGGTTGATCCTCGTCAGTGTACCCATTGAGCTATTTCTCGTTCGAGCCAGTGCAACACGACTGGTATATCAAAAGCCGTGGTATGTGCTTCTTGTATATGGGGTGGTACATATAAAAGATCCCTTGCTACTAATTAAAAAAAATATAGCGGGTTTCCGTTCTAAGATTATTTGTCAAAATTGCCAAATACGTTGACATCTAATAGCAGCATTTGCTATGAATACATAAGTTCATAATTACCAAATGTTTGACATCAAATAGCCGATGATTAATTAATCAATGTGCTCTTGTTGTGTCGTTAAACAAGTTTTAACTTTTTAAAGAAATATCCTGTTTCTTTTTTTGTTCAGCAAACAATTTTGGTTTAATATTCGCCCTTATAGGACTGTCCTGAGTTTGCAGTCATTGTAAGGCTTCTCATATTTTCAATATGTAATCTTGGTTACCAAAAAAAGTGCTGTTAGTGGGAAACATCTTGCAATGAAAACTCAGTAGTGTCCCTTTAAGTTTGGCTGGTGCAGGCCTGGGCCTCGTTCCACAAAGCGATCTTAGCCCTAAGATTACCTTAAGCGCATAGCTACCCGATGCACTTAAGTTGATCTTAGGGCTAAGATCGCTTCGTGGAACGGGGCCCTGGTACGTATAAAACTTTTAGAGTCTAGAATCGAGACTCTAACAGAGTCTGAGACACTAATGTCATGACAACGTCATACAAATTGTATGCGTGTGACGTCATTAGATATCAAGTCTGGACTCTAAACGTTTTATAACCACAGGTCCTGTTTTCGCATCCCATTACTGGCTCTCACCCAGAATGAGTGTCAAAGGTTCTTTGCCCTCAGAAAGAAGGTATTTTTCCGAGAAAAATTGACAATAATATGCATTATCCACCAATAATACAACAAAATAATAATAGAAAAATTTAAAAGTGTGCAACTGAAGCCGTAACGACCGGCCTCGATGGCGTCGCGGTTAGGACATCGGTCAACAGGCTGGTAGGTACTGGGTTTGGATCCCAGTCGAGGCATGGGATTTTTAATCCAGATACCGACTCCAAAACCCGAGTGAGTGCTCCGCAAGGCTCAATGGGTAGGTGTAAACCACTTGCACCGAGCAGCGATCCATAACTGGTTCAACAAAGGCCATGGTTTGTGCTATCCTGCCTGTGGGAAGCGCAAATAAAAGATCCCTTGCTGCTAATCGGAAAGAGTAGCCCATGTAGTGGCGACAGCAGGTTTCCTCTCAAAATAGGTGTTATCCTTAATCATATGTCTGACGCCATATAACCGTAAATAAAATGTGTTGAGTGCGTCGTTAAATAAAACATTTCTTTCTTTCTTTTTATTGATGTTCCTGTGAGGAGTAGGGCTGCCTAAAGTCCCTGTTGTTCGTTATCTGCTCTGAAAAAGACAGAATAAAAATTTAAAACGGAAAAAAAATTCATTTTGATACATGGCTTACTTTTAAAATAACGCACGGTGCTCAAACTTTACCGTACGTACCTACTACCAACGATGGTTGATTGTTGCTACATTTTCTTTTCGCATAGTCCATAATTCATTCCTTCGAGTGTTGTTGACCTTTTGTGGCACCCAATAACCCATGTGTATTTTTGTGACACCCAATAACCCATGTGTATTTTTGTGACACCTAATAACCCATATGTATTTTTGTGACACCCAATAACCCATGTGTATTTTTGTGACACCTAATAACCCATGTGTATTTTTGTGACACCCAATAACCCATGTGTATTTTTGTGACACCCAATAACCCATGTGTATTTTTGTGACACCCAATAACCCATGTGTATTTTTGTGACACCTAATAACCCATGTGTATTTTTGTGACACCCAATAACCCATGTGTATTTTTGTGACACCCAATAACCCATGTGTATTTTTGTGACACCCAATAACCCATGTGTATTTTTGTGACACCCAATAACCCATGTGTATTTTTGTGACACCCAATAACCCATGTGTATTTTTGTGACACCCAATAACCCATGTGTATTTTTGTGACACCCAATAACCCATGTGTATTTTTGTGACACCCAATAACCCATGTGTATTTTTGTGACACCCAATAACCCATGTGTATTTTTGTGACACCCAATAACCCATGTGTATTTTTGTGCTGGGGTTTCCTTAAAGAGACATTCCTGAGTTTACTGCAATTTTTAAGATGTTATCCACTAACAGAGATTTGTTAACGATTGTAATTACATATCAAATATATTTTTCTGCATAAAATATTAGTGACTGTATATTAAACGTGTTTCTGATCGTTCTAATATTTGTACCAGGTTAAATTTCATTTTATTTCCAAAACATTTGTGTTTTTTTGTACGTACGAAATTATTTGAAGACAAAATCCAGTTTGGGCTTCTTAGAAATATTAAGACGACCAGAAACACATTGAATATACAGACACTGATATTCCAAAACAAGAAAATATATGCAATATGTAAGCTTAATCGTAGAAGTATTTTATTAGTCGGAAACATCTTACAATGCAGCAAACTCAGGAATGTCCCTTTAAAACATTCATTCGTTAAACGTTCATTCGTTAAAGCCTTCGAATGTTATTAATGTCCTCAACGTTTCGAATTTCCTTTTTATGTACCTCAACTGCGGGATTTCTCTCTAAGACTATATGTTTGCATCTAATAGCCGATGATTAATAAATTAATGTGTTCTAGTGGTGTCGCTAAACAAGACAAACTTTAACTTACTATTCAACTTCAAACAGGGGAAAAAATTTTGTTATTGGGTTGTTTATCATCCGATAAGATTTTGTTCCTTTAAGAGTTGTTAACAAAAATATCACCTAATGGGAAGGTGGGGCAAATCGTCTTCCGTTCCCCCATCATCGATAACATTTACTAACTGAATTACACGTGTTGATATACCATCCACCACCCAAACGTTAATAACCAACCAATCTAATTATGGATAATTAGTATTACCTGTGGATCTAACAGCAAAATCATGACAGTGATTTAAAAAGAATTTGAAAACATTCGAGATTATGCCGAGGGTATACGAAATGATTCGGGTAATTACGAAGTGTGCCGGAAACTAATTTCAATATAAACTTTTATATAAAATTCGTTTCAAGATGAAACAAATCCGTGATGGTATAGCCATAAAATCTCTTTATACTAGTATGCAATCCAGAGTTTATAACTGCACTTCCCCCCACCCCTGTTTTTTAATGTTGAAATAGACCAACAAGATCGCCTGTTGCATAAATAGTCTCGCCCTATATTTTTAGAATTTGTATGCTCCCGAATAACGCTATAAAAGGCGAAGTATAATTTGTCGATATTTAAATTGTTATTTATAGATGAAATGTCACCTGGACATGGGAGTCCACGCAATGCTGTTAGATCTACTGGTAGACCAGTAGAGCTAATTTTAATCAGATTGATAACCAACGTGACTCATTTCTAATTCCTACGACCACACTTACGCCCACTTTCAACTTCCGCCCCCACCCATTTGATCATTTCGGGATTAACACTGACAATAAAATCATATATTATCTAAAACCTCTCTTTTCCATTAACATACTGTAGGCGTGTTTGTCGCAAACTCGAAACATATTGCTAATATTCTCACAAGAGCAACAAAAATGCCCCCTCCCCACCCCTCCCCCGAAACTATCCCAAGCAACGTCTAGTTTGACAAATCGGAAACTGCTTGATTGGGAAATCTTTATGAATTATGTCTGATATTTATTTTTCATAAAGTATCTACTAATTCATTATCGCGACATGATATCAGGCCATCTTGCCTACAGGTTTTTATGGAGAAATATGAAAGGATTGCATAAATTATCGACAGTTTCCGTCGACGTATAAGAACGCTCGGCTGTCGTCTGCTAAGGAGCGCGAGACAGCCACGTTCCAAGCACGCGAACTGGAAATACAGACCAAGGTGTCGTCTGCGATAAAGAGGAAAGGAAAAAAATCCAGAATTGTTTAAATTGTAGAAGAAGAAATTAGAAACCTATTTTTGTAACAGATAGTTTAGAATAACTTTTGAGATGAAATTCGGCGTGCATATTATCATATTTCTGTTGGTGGCCTGCTTTGAAGGTAAGAAATTTAACTTAGTTTGAGTTTTGTGTTGTTTCAGGGGTTTTTTTCAGTGGTTATAAACTTGAAAAATGAAATATTTGAATAGTTATAAACTTAAAACATGAAATATATTAATAGTTCTGAAATTTCTGGGGTTTTTAAACAGTAATAAACTTTAACAAAGAAATATGTTTGCTTGGATTAAATTTAAAATAAACATTGTTGAAAAAGACTATCCCAAGTTTGCAGTCATTGTAAAATATTTTCCGACTAATAGAGCGGTTTTAATTTTCTAAAAATTGAAAATCCATGTCAAATAGACTTTCTTGTTTAGAATGTAAGGGTCTATAATAATCGGAAACAGTAGCCCACGAAGTGGCGACAGCGGGTTTCCTCCCTCAATATCTGTGTGGTCCTTAACCATATGTCTGACGCCATATAACCGTAAATAAAATGTGTTGAGTGCGTCGTTAAATAAAACATTTCCTTCCTTTAATAGATATACATACACTGTTATTAATAAACAGTCAATAAATATGCCAAACAATAACCGCTTTTCTTTTCTAATTCATGCTATAAGGCCGATTTTACTAAGCTTATTGTTGTCTCGCCTTTTCGAAGTAAAAAAGGCGAGTTATTAGTATTACTTTTGTTAAATCAGTTTCTCACAAACTATAAACAGTGGGTCAATGAAACGTGGATTATAATTGCACCTATGGATGTATATCACAGTGGACTGAACGGATTTATTCCGCAGAATTCTAGTATTCTTGTAAGACAAAAACTGACTATTGTTTAAAAAATATATATTTTCTGGTTTTGCGCGTTTCCAAATTATTCTTTTTTTGCGTGACGTAAACTAATGGTAAAGCGCTCGCCTGATGCGTGGTCGGTCTAGGATCGATTCCCGTTGGGCTATATCTCGTTTTAGCTAGTGCACCACGACTGGTATATCAAAGGCCGTGGTATATGCTATACTTTCTATGGGATGGTAAAAGATCGCTTGCTACTAATGAAAAAGGTCGTGTCCTGGACGGAGGAGCCTGTGCATGTGCCCATGACAGGCGTGCGTGAAAACAGCGTGTATGTTAATCCCTATACCATACCATAATGAAAAATGTCATTGGATTTCCTCTCTCCGACTATATGTCACAATTACCAAATATCTGACATCCAATAGCTGATGATTAATGAATCTATGTGCTCTAGTGGTGTCGTTAAACTAAGCAAACTTTCTTTTGCGCGGGTTACCAACTTATTCCTTATTTCCAGCGTTACAAAAGGGTGTTGTTGTTGTTGTTTGTGGGAGATTTTCTGGGGAGTTTTCACGCGCGTAACCAAATTGTTCCTTGGGGTTATTCAAAACATAACAGAATGTTATCACTCTCTTTTGAAAAGAAAGAAAGAAATGTTTTATTTAACGACGCACTCAACACATTTTATTTACTACATGGGCTACTCTTTCCGATTAGCAGCAAGGGATCTTTTATTTGCGCTTCCCACAGGCAGGATAGCACAAACCATGGCCTTTGTTGAACCAGTTATGGATCACTGGTCGGTGCAAGTGGTTTACACCTACCCATTGAGCCGTGTGGATTTCCAGGAGTAGCCAGTGAGATGGAAGCTCTCGTTCCAACCAAGGCCGTGGTATGTGCTATCCTGTCTGTGGGATGGAGCATATAAAAGATCCCTTTTGTTTTATACAGTGTTTCCAACCAAATTCAAGGAACAAATGTAATGTTTTATATTTAACGACGCACTCAACACATTGTATTACGGTTGTATGGCGTCGGACATATGATTAAGGAACACAGATATTTAGAGAGGAAACCCGCTGTCGCCACTTTATGGGCTACTCTTTTCGAATAGCAGCAAGGGATCTTTTATATGCACCATCCCACAGACTGGATAGTACATACCACGGCCTTTGTTACACCAGTTGTGAGCACTAGCTGGAACGAGAAATAGCCCGAACCAAATTCAAATGCGCCCCTTTGATTCCCACCCCCACCGCTTATGTCTCTGATTTCAGAGTAAGTAGTATCTAGTTATTTATTTATCCAAAAAAAATTATGTTTCTCCTAACTTGATCGGTGTGGGGTTGTAGCCCAGTGGTAGAGTGCTCGTCTGGGGTGCGACGGACCGCACAATCAATCGCCATCCATATCCGTTACATTCCTGTCTCAAACAGGGTCCCGCAAGTCATACGTCAAATGTCGTGGTATGAACTACAGTATCATGTCTATGGGAACGTGAATATAGTAAAAAAAATTAAAAGAAGAAAAAGAGTCAACTGCCAGGATTCGAACCTACTACACCGATTCCAGACCGAGAACTCAATTATATAACCACTCGACAAAACAGATCTTCTACTGTCAATGCTTTATCAATTAGAATTGCCATATATAGCCCTCGTCTGTCTCTCGGCGAAATGTCAAAATACCCATCTTAAATACCAAATAGTCATAGTTTAAACACGAATGTGTTGCTATTGTTGCACGTTTCCGACCGATAGAACATTTTTAATGACAACACTAGTTATAGTTTATTGCATTAAGTATCACAAAACACTTTTAGCAATTCATAAATACATAGAGAACAATACATGGGTGGCCGTTAGATACCATTTATCTCACAACGAGTTATTTTAAAATGTATCTAACGAGCGAATGCAAATTTGATACATTTTTAAACAACGAGTTGTGAGATAAATGGTATCTAACAGACACGAATGTATTATTCTATTTCTTACATATTCTCAAAAACCAGCTTTTAAGCAAAAAAAAAAGAAAGAAATGTTTTATTTAACGACGCACTCAACACATTTTATTTACGGTTATATGGCGTCAGACATATGGTTAAGGACCACACAGATTTGAGAGGAAACCCGCTGTCGCCACTACATGGGCTACTCTTCCGATTAGCAGCAAGGGATCTTTTATTTGCGCTTCCCACAGGCAGGATAGCACAAACTATGGCCTTTGTTGGACCAGTTATGGATCACTGGTCGGTGCAAGTGTTTTACACCTACCCATTGAGCCGTGCGGAACACTCACTCGGGGTTTCGAGTCGGTATCTGGATTAAAAATCCCATGCCTCGACTGGGATCCGAACCTAGTACCTACCAGCCTGTAGACCGATGGCCTGCCACGACGCCACCGAGGCCGGTAGCTTTTAAGCAAATTTTAATATCTTTTTCCGCTAAAAGTTATTTACAGCCATTGCACTTGTAACTAACTTACATGTCACAGACACATGATTGTCAGGTTAACTATACGTCACAGTGTACTCGATTTCCACCGTGTTGTTTTTCATTGGAGGTATGGCGTTGGTGACCTCTTCATCACCTAGGAACAGTCGTATGTCTTGAAATTGTTAACACACATGTGTGTGTTAACAAGTATGACTTATCAAAAATAACACATGATGTTCTCACCAGCAGGTGTGTAAGAAATCTCAGTAAGTTGGCTGTTGAGTTAAACAAAATGGTATTCATTTTCAATAACTTGCATATTACAAAATTTACAAATTTATCCGATATGACTAAAATTGACTGAAATGAATTTTCTTGTTTTGAATAACATTGTTCGTATCGTATATGTAACGTAGATCTGATCGCCTGAATGTTTCTTGAAGCTGAGACTAGATTTTACATCCCAATAATTTCATACATATGAAAAAAAGATATAAATGAAATTTTAGCTACTACAAACATTAGATCGACCTGCTGAGCCCGTGTTTATAAAACGTTTGGAGTTCAGACTCAATCTCTAATGAAAGAAAGGAATGTTTTATTTAACGACGCACACAACACATTTTATTTACGGTTATATGGCGTCAGACATATGGTTAAGGACCACACAGATTTTGAGAGGAAACCCGCTGTCGCCACTACGTGGGCTACTCTTCCGATTAGCAGCAAGGGATCTTTTATTTGCGCTTCCCACAGGCAGGATAGCACAAACCATGGCCTTTGTTGAACCAGTTATGGATCACTGGTCGGTGCAAGTGGTTTACACCTACCCATTGAGCCTTGCGGAGCACTCACTCAGGGTTTGGAGTCGGTATCTGGATTAAAAATCCCATGCCTCGACTGGGATCCGAACCCAGTACCTACCAGCCTGTAGACCGATGGCCTGCCACGACGCCACCGAGGCCGGTCTCAATCTCTAATGATGTCACACGTATACAATTTGTATGGCGTTGTCATGACGTTACTGTCTTAGACTCTATTAGACTCTCAAGTCTAGTCTGTAAAATATTTAAAAGGTACCAGGCTAGAAACACATTGGATATATAGACACTGATATTCTAACGTTTGTTAAAGTTTGCTTTTTGTAACGACACCACTAGAGCACATTGATTTCTTAATCATCGGCTATTGGATGTAAAACATTTGGAAATTTTGACATATAGTCTTAGAAAGGAAACCTGCTACATTTGTTCCATTAGTAGCAAGGGATCTTTCACATGCATCACCCCACAGACAGGATAGCACATACCACGGCCTTTGATATACCACTCGTGGTGCACTGGCTGGAACGAGAAATAGCCCACTGGGTTCACAGATAGGGATTGATCATTAACCGATCGCGCATTAAGCGAGTGCTTTACCACTGTGTCACGTCCGTCCCCAGACACTGATATTCTAAACAAGAAATTATATTTAACGTGTAATGTTCGTTGTTAAAAAGTCTCTGTTAATCGCGGCTGGGGGGGGGGGGGGGGGGGGGGGCGGCGGAACGTAGCCCAGTGGTAAAGCGTTCGCTTGATGTGCGGTCGGTCTAGGATCGATCCCCGTCGGTGGACTCATTGGGCTATTTCTCGTTTCAGCCAGTGCTCCACAACTGCTGTAACAAAGGCCGTGGTATATACTATCCTGTCGGTGGGACGGTGCATATAAAAGATCCCTTGCTGCTAATCGAAAAGAGTATCCCATGAAGTGGCAACAGCGGGTTTCCTCTCTTAATATTTGTGTGGTCCTTAACCATATGTCCGACGTCATATAACCGTAAATAAACTCAGGATGTAGTCTCTTTAAGACGTTTTGAAGTGTCGTAAAACCAATATTCATTTCAGTTTTCCTAATCTAATCTCCCCCACCCCTTCACATCCCCCACACGTGACCCCCACTCTTCACTGCCCACGCCTCCGACAAGAAATCATTCACCCGAACAGGGGGATTAATATCCGGTCTCTTAATAAAGAGCTCTGCTAATTAAAACGTCGAACCCTTTGTTGGCAATCACAGTACAGTTTTCGAATGAGATCTCAGATTCAATCTGCATGCCAAATAGCCTGGACACGGTTTATGACTCATTTCGGAGCAACAATTGCTAAAATGTTGAGAAAAAGACGAATAATTTTAATTTTACACATTCCATGAAACTCCTCAAGACTAATTGTATCAATGCAAACCCATGGAACCGGACACCTCTAAATACCGGACAAAATACTTGGCCAATTGGATGTCCGGTTTAGAAGGGTTTCACTGTATATACATGTTTTCATCATAAAATAAAGTCGGTAAACAAGAAAGAAGGGATGTAAAGGACAAGTGACAGAAGCCGTGGTATATACTGTCCTGCCTATGGGATATTGTACATGTATAGCCAAAAGAGTAAAAGAAAGAAAGAAATGTTTTATTTAACGACGCACTCAGCACATTTTATTTACGGTTATATGGCGTCAGACATATGGTTAAGGACCACACAGATTTTGAGAGGAAACCTGCTGTCGCCACTACATGGGCTACTCTTTCCGATTAGCAGCAAGGGGTCTTTTATTTGCGCTTCCCACAGGCAGGATAGCACAAACCATGGCCTTTGTTGAACCAGTTATGGATCACTGGTCGGTGCAAGTAGTTTACACCTACCCATTGAGCCTTGCGGAGCACTCACTCAGGGTTTGGAGTCGGTATCTTTAAAAATGCCATGCCTCGACTGGGATCCGAACCCAGTACTACCAGCCTGTATACCGATGGCCTAACCACGACGTCCAAAAGAGTAGTCCATGCGGTCACTGTGGCGTCAGCGGGTTTCTTCTTCTTATCTACATCTATTTTTTAAAAACCTATATGTTGAGTGTGCGTCGTTTAATAGTAGATTTCTTTATTTTCACTCCACGACTGGTATATCAAAGGCTGTGGTATTTACTATCCTGTATGTGGGATGGTGCATATAAAATGTAGCGGTTTCCTCTCTAAGACTTATGTCAAAATTACCAAATGTTTGACATCCAGTAGCCAATGGTTAATAAATCAATGTGCTCTAGTGGTGTCCTTAAACAAAACAAACTTTAACTTTATGTTCACTCCGTGTTAGCGCTAGCCCATGTTTCGAACAACCAGGCCCAGCATCTATAACCTTAAATTCCAGGGCCCCGTTCCACGAAGCGATCTTAGCCCTGAGATTACCTTAGGCACATAGCTACCGTATGCACTTAAGTTGATCTTAGGGCTAAGATCGTTTCGTGGAACGCGGCCCAGGGCTTCTAGAATTTTTATAAAATTCACTAACCATGGAATCAGTAATTTAGGGCCCCGTTCCAGGAAGCGATCTTAGCCCTAAGATTACCTTAGGAACATAGCTACCGTATGCACTTAAGTTGATCTTAGGGCTAAGATCACTTCGTGGAACACGGCCCAGGGCTTCTAGAATTTTTATAAAATTCACTAACCATGGGATCAGTAATTTAAAAAAAAAACATTATTAGCCACGATAAAAAAAATCCACTAGCTCTACTTTGCTTTAAAGTAAATACAATTTTACTAATAGTGATAATCGGATATGTCACCTAAAGTAAAAAGTAAAGTTTGTTTTGTTTAACGACGCCACTAGAGCACATTGATTTTTAATCTTATCATCGGCTATTGGACGTCAAACATATGGTCATTCTGACACTGTTTTTAGAGGAAACCCGCTGTCGCCACATAGGCTACTCTTTTTTACGACAGGCAGCAAGGGATCTTTTATTTGCGCTTCCCACAGGCAGGATAGCACAAACCATGGCCTTTGTTGAACCAGTTATGGATCACTGGTCGGTGCAAGTGGTTTACACCTACCCATTGAGCCTTGCGGAGCACTCACTCAGGGTTTGGAGTCGGTATCTGGATTAAAAATCCCATGCCTCGACTGGGATCCGAACCCAGTACCTACCAGCCTGTAGACCGATGGCCTGCCACGACGCCACCGAGGCCGGTGTCACCTAAAGAGGCAGATAGAGTTTAAACACACTAACATTGGGGAGGTAGGAGTGGGGACAGGATATTCATATTTACGAAATAGACTCACTGGCTTAGGAAGCGGGAGGGTAAGGGAACATGTGCCCCCCCCCCCCCACCCCCACTTTTCAGATAGTTTGCTTTATATTTGCTTTATAATTATGTAAAAAGTGTGTAAATATAAAGGTGTCCCCCCCCCCCCTCCCACACACACACACACACACACACACATCTGTTGGTACCTTCCTACGCCACTGAGACTTAAATACAACATTTAACAACTCTCTGTTTTTCACTAGCCGTCGGGCATGGTAATAGTAGTTATTTACTAGCCCAACGTTGAATATCACTAGCCATGGAAGTGGGGCTACCATAATATAGAAGACCTGTGTTAACATAAACTAATTTATATAATTACAGCGACAGTAATTTAAATGATACAGACACAACCATTTAAAAAAAAAAAAGAGAAGAAGAAAAAAAAGACCGACATATCTTTTTCTAAATGACTGGCGACAGGTCGGTAATTTAAAGTCTACGTCTGTCGATAACGGTATTAAAGGGACATACCCTAGTTTCAGACTGAAAATGCACACAGAGTTCAGTTAATCTACAAACCTGTAACACATCTGGATAAAGTTACAACTGAGTGAAACATGAGTGGAAATGGTGAAATAACCTCTAAAAATAGACTAGAACCCGACTCCACCACTGTTACTTCTCAGACGCACGTGCGTTTTAAAACATATGAGAAATGCATTTTGTGATATTAAAAACACCAGGATGACCAAAAACGGAAATGGATAATCTAAACAATAAAATCTAAATAAAATATGACTTCAGTTATCAAAAACGGCTCTAATAGTAACACAATATAACTTAGTGCTTTAACTAGGGTATATCCCTGTACATTTTGCGCAATCTTCACCTGTCCACCTTGTGTGTCTAAAGTCAATTTACAAAAACGTACTGTTTCAAAATTCTATTTCAGTGTGTCAATTAAATCTTTTGCTGAATTAGTTTGCGTTATCAGATGATTGTATTTAAAAATAAAAGTTATAACTGTCACTAAATCGGCGTTTAACACAGCCTAATATAGAATGACTGCCATTTCTAAACACCCTTTTAAACATTATTAAGGTTCAAGCACGTTATCCTGGGCACATGTTTCAATTATCTAAGCTGTATAGTCAGGGCAGTGGCTAATGATTAGCTTTTTTCAATTAATGGCTGATGTGTGTGGAGGTTTTTTTTCGTATTATCTTCTTAAGGAAACACACCGCCATTTGTCGTGTCGTTACTTCTTGTAACAGCTTAATATAGGAAATAGTTCCTCATAAAAAAAAATATACAAAATTCGAATATGCTTTTTAAATTCCTTTTTAAGGATTACACGTAGTTTGACCTCTGTAGTATTTAAGTAACCCACTGATTTCAGGTTACTTGTTATATATAGTGCTAACTGATAACAACTGTGCAAGTGGTATAGTGCCACTTGTATAACAGCAACATGAGGCGGTGATCAGGCATGAGAGCTGTTAACTGAAAAATGTAATGATTTTTTTACATGATACTTGTCAGTGAGAGAACTCACTAAAATTAGTAGTCACATGACCCTCTCGACAGTGTTGTATTGTTCACAGAATATATTCTGACATAGAAATTGTATTGAACTGCATGGAGTAATTAATGGTGGTGTATAACCTTAAGGTTTAAAGGAGAGGACAATTAAGGCATTTGGCCTGGTATGCATATTCAACGATATATAATGCACATTATTGCTTAATATCAACACGTATAATCGTATAGTTAATTAATAAAACGGTTAAATGTGACGGCTATTATATGTAACGGGCGCAGCCATTTTGTACCATATCAGTGAGTACGCCCTCTGGCGAGCTGGTGGTTACGTAATACTTAACGGTTAACGTCAGGAATGAGCCTTAGAACTAGAGAAACACAATCTACCTGGTTTTTGCGGGATGATAAATAGTCATACATTGCAATGTTCTGTAATAATACACATCCCAGTAAGCCAGCAATAAGTATATCCAGCACTATATATATATATTATTTTTCAATACAAAATAAAATACCATTGTCAAAGTGGCTACACAACAAGTCGAAACAATTAACAATGTTTTGCCCATGCATTAACCTACGTACTGAAATGATACACGGAGTGTTTTCTTAGTTAATTGGTATATGCTGTTAGTTGCTTCTACCTGTGATTCCTGATTGGCAGGTGTGTATTTGATTGGTAACCAGGCGAGCAAATTAATTGACGCTGTCTAGACACAAAAATGCATACCGGTATTGTGGAATATTACCTGTCGCCCCTAAAATGGTAATGGACATGGTTTATTACTGTAAATAGTTCTGTAAAACTATTGATTAAGTAGACTTTTCCATCTAAAACCAAAGAACTGACCAATAACGTAGTCCCAAAGAAAAGAAAATTATCACTTGGGTATCGTGGGTTGTCGTTTTTGCTCTAGCGTAGCATATCAATAGGCCTAATAGTGTACATTTTTACTTTGGATTATTTAACAGAGAAAATACTATAACCCCATTTTGTTCCGTTAATACAACTTGAAATATATTTAGTTAAATAGTTTATTATATTATTACGTCATTTATGCTGTTTTACAAGTCAGGTTGATCAAAGAGAAGCGCCTTGTCGAAAATTACTGCTTTTGTTTACACTGTACATACAGGAGATGGTCAGGAGCTGACGTCACTTCGCCCCAAGCTATCCCACCGGACGTCACAAAAACGAAACAAAATGGCTGCCCCCAGTTAGCAGGAATAATCATGGTTTTTCATTAACTCTAAAATTACGCGTTTTTCATTTGTTAAAGTATCAGTATGTGTTGGTGGCCCGGGTATGCTGGAATTGACCCTACCTTTAAGGACACTGTTAGTACCGGTGTAATGTTTGTTTGTTAGTGGTTAGTGAGAAAGACGTTGATGTAGTTACCTTGCACCTCACTCAGTGTCGGTGGGAGCTGGTGCTGAGATGCGAACCAGGCACCTATCAGCTTTAAAGTAGATAGCTAACCACAACACCAATGAGACCGATTGCTGCTCTCTCATGATTGCTGCTCTCACATACCACGGCCTTTGGTATACCAGTCGCGGTGCATCGGTTGGAACGAGAAATAACCCAATGGGTCCACCGACGGAGATCAATCCCAAACTGACCGCGCATCAGAAAGAAATGTTTTATTTAACGACGCACTCAACACATTTTATTTACGGTTATATGGCGTCATACATATGGTTAAGGACCACACAGATTTTGAGAGGAAACCCGCTGTCGCCACATAGGCTACTCTTTTACGACAGGCAGCAAGGGATCTTTTATTTGCGCTTCCCACAGGCAGGATAGCACAAACCATGGCCTTTGTTGAACCAGTTATGGATCACTGGTCGGTGCAAGTGGTTTACACCTACCCATTGAGCCTTGCGGAGCACTCACTCTGGGTTTGGAGTCAGTATCTGGATTAAAAAACCCATGCCTCGACTGGGATCCGAACCCAGTACCTACCAGCCTGTAGACCGATGGCTAACCACGACGCCACCGAGGCCGGTGACCGCGCATCAAGCGAGCGCTTTACCACTGGGCCCCAGAAAATTCATATTGATAAAAAAGATAATAATAATAATAATAATAATAATAATAAATAAATAATAATGATAATAATAATGATAATCATGATAATGATGATGATGATGATGATGATGATGATGATGATGATGATGATAAATAAATAAATAAATAATAAATAATAAATTTTAAAAAAAAAAATAATAATAACATAATCAAAATCATAATCATGATAATAAAAAAAAAAATAAAAAAAAAAAAATGAAATAAAAAAAACTAAAACAAAACTTAAAAAGTGTAAACAAAATATGACAGTTCAAACAGAACACTTCTTGTGTTATAAAGAGTATTAGTTATTTTTCTCCGTTTTTAGAATCCAAGACGCATAAAGTCATATTGTTTGTACAACACTATATTTCTTGTTGTCAGTTTGTGAATGTTTTTTAAACAACAACTGGATAGTCTTTCATCATAGACGTACTGGCTCCCATTTTGTCCGAATTAAACAAAAATGCCCAAATATGTATAACAACATGTATTCATATTAGCATTACTACCAAGCAGCTATTAAAACGAATCAATACGCATTTCACATGGATTACAAATAATAATGGTGAATATACATGGTAAAAAGGTCTCAGGTTAGCACATTTTCCCCGAATATCTCTATAATGTTTGCCCGAATTTGAGGTTTTGCTCCAGCACTAGGGGGGGAGGGGGCAGTTGCCACATCCCCACCCCCTCTCGCCTGCCCCCAGTCTCGTACGCTTATATCTTTGAAATAAATTAATTTTGTATTTCTCCGTTCCTCTTCTGGCTGGTTTCTTAACTTGTGTAACAGGACCCATTTTAGTTAGTCTGCTTCTGGCGTTACATCTGGAAGTAAGTATTGTGTTGCATTTTTAGCATGTTATTATTGAAGGGTTTTTTGTCCGTGGGTCTTATTATAGCGTGGTTAATTACCGTTCCCTCACGTATCTCCCACCCATAAACCATTTAGAAATATAAGGTGGTTTTAATACTTGAAACACTGTTCGCCGACCTTGTTTTACTCTGCCGTGCAATCCCTCTTAATTACTATACATGTAATGTATTTTAGGTGGGAGTTTGTAAAGCTCAACACAAAAGTGGTTTTAGATTTGTCTCGCTAATTGTCTCGCTAATTGGGACTGATGGAAACTGGCGAAGAATTCCGTATTGATTTCGTAATAATCCCCGGCAAGAAAAAACACCTGTTGTCGGTTAAACATCAAAGGCATCGGGTTTCACGAACAGACAGGTGAACAAACCGGTTTATTGGAATACACATAGAGCGTAACAAAGTAGGGCGGTGGTTTCTTTTCTCCTTGGTTTTTTTTTTTGTGTTTGTTTGGTTTTTTTTTTTTTTTTTGGGGGGGGGGGGTTCAAATATTAAGGTATAATATTAAATATTAAATATTAAGCAGGTACGGAAGGAAGCGAAATAAAAAGTGTTAATCTCGCCTCACCAAATGGTAACATGATTCAATAATGTAAAATACAAACACATCTACAGTCTAGAAACCGGTTTGAAGACCGTTTTTAATTTAAGAATAAGAAATATGTTGCTGTTATAATAAACTATAGATATTGTGGATTGCATGATTTAAAACCCCTGGTTGCTGTCTTAAGATATCGGCTTTATCCTGCTCAGGTCGAATGGCGAATGCAACTCGGCAGTACCTCGAGTCGTTCGCTATTCTAACCTTCGCAGGATAAAGCCGATATCTTAAAACACTAACCAGCTATTTTCTATTTTCACAAACAAGACAGTACATACCACGGTCTTTGGTGTGCTTATCGTGGGATAGTGGATGGGATGGGAGGGAGAGGAAGACTCATCGTACTAAAGACAAAATTCTGCCACAAAGCGACATTCCGCCCCAAGAAGGATTAAGGTCTCACTACACATATGTCATCTGCCATTGAAATCCATGTTAAATTGCCCTATTCAAATGAACATTGCCAATAGAACGGGTTCTCGTTGGCACTAACAACATATACCATTGCGAACATACAGTATATAAGAATTTATTTTTACTCCAAAATTGAGAACATTTCCGTCTCAGTTTTTTGCATCTGACTGTAGTACCGGTCCGAACAGGTGGTTCATTAACCGATTCACTCCGGCTGTCTCTTGCATTATACAACTATGTTCCAAAAAGTCAATGCACAATATTACAAAATAGCATGGGCAAAATACAGCCTGAAGGCTTACCATTAAACATACACATTGTTTTAATTTTTCACCATGTCCTAGAAGTGAATATGTGAACCATAACATGTGTCACAATTAGGAACTATAGTGGATGAATGAACTCTCACCCGGAAGTGAACTGTGCAGTGAGACCTAAGTAAACAACAACTTTTAATTGGACATCCTATGTTATTAAAAACAACACCTTTATCGATATATATATATATATATATATATATATATATATATATATATATATATATATATAATATATATATATATATATATATATATAATATATATACGAACTGTTTGGTTTATCATAGCAGAATGACAATGTATTATACGATATCGGGGTCCGCCAACCCAAAATATAAATATAACATGAATAGTAAAAAAGCACATACGTCATTATACCTTATTAGATAGCTAATATTACCGTATATGTATTAATAACCACATAATAAATAGCATACTGGGATGGGAATTACCGTTATTATTTGCTACGCCTAATTAGAAATACAAATATAACTTCATATACAAGTACATGTGTACAGAACTTTATCCCAGTTGTTTTCTCACGTCGTTTATCACACAGTTTTAAAGGGACACACCCTAGTTTCAACACGTGAAAATTAACACTAAGTTTAGTTAATCTACAAACCTGTAACACATTTGGATAAAGTTACAATTGAGTGAAACATGAGTCTGTGACTTTGAAATGGTGAAATATCCTCTAAAAATAGACTTAAAACTCGACTCCATAATTGTTACTTGTCAGACGCACGTGCGTTGCTAAAAATACGAGAAATGCATTTTGTGATATTAAAAACACCAGGATGACCAAAAACACTTCGAATGTACTGAAATTGATCATCTAAACCATAAATTCTAAGTAAAGTTTGATTTCAGTAATCGAAAACGGCTATAATAGTCAAAAATATGCCTTAGTGTTTAAAAACTAGGGGATGTCCCTTTAAAGGCTAAGGCTAAAAAGGACTTTACGTGCACATTCAGAGCAAGCTGTTGTAGCGCACGCCTATACTGGGCACAGGGACCGGCCTTGGCCGGATCTCTCTGTCCAGGACAGGAAAAGGTGGGGGGGGGGGGTGGGGTTAAAGAAGGGACGCCTGCACTGGCAAGTGCAAGGGGGCACCAGCAGTCCAAGTATTGGCAGCAGGCGGACTGAGGTTGGTGCTGTGGAATTTCGAATATCCCGTAGGAATAAGCCAAAGAGAAAGAGGTGCGCGTTTACATGAGGGAGATTTAGCGCAATTTTGATGGTCGTTCTAATTGGAAAGTGAGGAGAGCTAATAGGTTTCGCTTTTGGTAATACGAGATTAGCTCTTTGTCATGAGTGGTATAAATATTGTGCACTATAAAGGAGTGGGTATGGGCACGTTAATTCCAAAACTAAACGTAGCTCCCTTCTTTACTATTTTGGCGGACCGTTCAAAAATGCGCCTAATTTCCTTCTCTAAAATGCGCACCATTTCTCTTTGGACTCATCCTTCGGGACTCAAAATTCCACAGCACCTAACTACCCTCCGCCTGTTACCGATCACGGTCGGACTGCCGGTGCTCCCTTGCACCTACCAGTGCAGGCGCCCCCCCCACCCCCTTCACCCCCCCCTTCACCCACCCCACCCTTTCCTGTCCTGGACGGAGGAGCCGGTCGAGGCCGACACTTGCACCCAGGACAGGCGTGCGCTACAACAGCTTGATCTGAATGTGCACGTTAAATTCTCTGACCTGACCTGACCTCACCTGACCTGACCTCACCTGACCTCACGTTAATAGAGTTTTCCTTCCCACGAGTGTTGGGGCGGGAAGTAGCCCAGGTGGTAAAGCGTTCGAGTGGTGCGCGGTCTGTTTTGGGTCGAAAATAAAAATAAATTGAACATATAAGAATAAGTAACTTCGAACAATATAACGTTCCTTTGCTGTAAATAACTAGTGTAAAAGTGACTATACAAATTTTAATTTATTTATTCACCATATCTTGACAATACATATATAGTGATTGCAGGATAAATAAATAAAAGATCCATTGCTAATTTTCGGTAGGAATAGCATGTGTGTAGGGTTTCCACAAGTACTCGAGTGGGTCTACTCGGGCGCGGGCCGAGTCTAGGAAGACTCGAATCCGTTCACAGGACTCGAGTACCCGTACAAGGAAGAGTGCGGTCATTTAATTATATTTGTTACGTCATATTGCCTTCTGTTTGCCGCCGGTTACATTGTGTGACATGGAGGGAAACAGAGGCGGATCTAGGGGAGGCCCAGGGGCCCGCCCCCCCCCCCCCCTGAATTGTGTGAGATAATTATATATATATATATATATGTATGTATGTATGTACTCGTGCACCCATTAGCGCCTGTATCCTAACACCCCGCCCCTAACATCCCACCTCAACCACGCCCCTAACACCCTACCCCAACCCCGCCCTAGTTCAGGTATTGTTCCTACGCACTTGATTTACGTACGCTCGCATTTACGTAAACTAATTGATATTACGCTGAAATTTGTGTTCAAAGCAGAGAAAACTGAATTAATAATCTCACATCCTGCGTTCTATTATATTTCAATAGTTAATTTTCTTCATAAATATCGGCTAACATTTCCGTTTGAAAGGTTAATTGCGTGCCTATTAAGATCGAAATCAAACATCGCTTGCTTCGTTTGTCTTACCTTTGAAAGGCAACCTCAGTGTGTATATTTCAATGTCAAAATTGAACACAAATGAATTTATGATATCGTATGGGAGTATGCCTTTGTGTTCGATCTATGGAGAAAATTGTATTTTAGAAGTGTATGCTTTGTGGGCGCAAATGATAAAAATGTCTATGGAAGCCCATATTTGCAAATCCAATATGTATTTTTTAATTTGATCCCGTCCATTATTTAAAAAGATGTGGGTATCTCGAAGCAGCCTTATATGTTTAATTTGTTTAAGAAATTATAAAGTTAGTCTGTTTTGTATAATGACATCACTAGAGCAGACTGATCGATTGGGCTATTTCACGTTCCAGGCAGTGCACCACGGCATGTATATCGAAGGCCGTTAATCTGTCTGTGGAATCGTGCATATAAAAGATATTAATTAAACAATGTAGCGGGTTTCCTCTCTAGGGCTATATGTTATCTATTACCAAATGTTTGACATCCAATAGTCGATGATTAATATATCAATGTCATCTAGTGGTGTCGTTAGACAAAACAAACTTTAACATTCAGCGAAAGTCGGCGGGGGTGAGTTCAGACTAGACTGGTTTAAGTGCTCCACGGTAAACCAAATGTCCGCGCTGGGAACCAATTAAATATTTCGCTAACATTAGCTGGCTGAACTTGGAGCTGGTTATACGCAGACCTACCCCCACGTTCAGTAAAGCTGTTTTTCGCTAACGATTGCAAACTGTTTTGACTGGTTCCTGAAGTGCTAATTCGATTTACTGTGTAGCGTAAAAACCAGTCTAGATAACGTTAGCGACAAGCGGTTGGCTGAACTTACCCCCATCCCATAACCTCGCAAATGGTCCTAAACAAAGATAACAAAATCACGAACATTATCGGAAATGATCGTTATAAATGTGACAACAACTAAGTACGTTTTTATCGTTGACCGCACTCTTAATTGGTTTTATATCTTGAACGCGTATGTCGCGGAGACATTACGGAACATTTACCAGGCATAAAAACGTCGTCTGACGCGTGGAAACCCTTCCGGGCAGCGTTAATAGCCGTGAAGATCCCCCAGCATGAGCTTCCATTACAACCGCGTTCTAATTGCGGTCTCATCTCATATTTTCTCATATCCATGCGTTTATGTGGATCACACAAGCAAACATGCTCATTTGGAACTGATTTATTTAGATAATTGATATTTTACACCTTGTTGTAATAGTCCGTGGCAATATTGTTTCGAGTTTCGTTTTTCTTAATTTCTTCCCCCATTCCCCGTACCACCTGATCACCTAAGTCACATGGTCCCACGTGAACGTCCCTGCTGTGTAATTGTTGTTTCGAATATCCAATAAATGTCGATTAGTAAAAGTGATACAGAAAACATTGGCTAGTGTATGGCATTAATTAGAGTGGGGATGGGGGATAGCTATATACACAGGAGGAAAAACACGAAAAACGTACCTTGTTTAATCTACAGTAAAAAGTGTATTTTGTTTAACAACATCACTAGAGCACATTGAATTATTAATCACCGGCTATTGCATATAAACCAAATTTGTAATTTGACATACATGTATAGTCTTAGAAACTCCTCGCTCTCTCCCTCCCTCCCTCCTCTCTCTCTCTCTCTCTCTCTCTCTCTCTCTCTCTCTCTCTCTCTCTCTCTCTCTCTCTCTCTCTCTCTCTCTCTCTCTCTCTCTTTTGTCTTTTGTCTGTTTCTCTGTCTGTCTGTCTGTCTGTGTGTGTGTGTGTGTCTCTCTCTCTCTCTCTCTCTCTCTCTCTCTCTCTCTCTCTCTCTCTCTCTCTCTCTCTCTCTCTCTCTCTCTCTCTCTCTCTCTCTCTCTCTCTCTCTCTCTCTCATTTGACCAAACGTCGATATAACCATATGTTAGAAGCCAAATAGCTATAGTTTAAAATGTGTTGATGTAGTTGAACTATTTCTAAAAGGATCTTTCAAAAATCCAGTATCATCACGACCCTACCTTAGGGCCGTTTTTCACTCTTTTAACATGATCTCGGCGCGGTGTAGGCGCGGATACCAAAAACCGTCGCGCATATTGAAACACATTTGAAATACTTGGTGTGAACAAACTATAATTGCTGACGGAAAACAATGAATTGTTTGCCAAACGAAAGGTGTGTATTTCGGCAACTTCCATTCATTCATTCATTCATTCATTCAAATATAAATAGCATTTCTGGAAGTAGAGAAGATTTTTTAAACATGGCTTAGCGACCAACGGCTGTTTGTACTCGACGAAAGGTCGAGAATCATTATTTATTGAAAGTTCGATACCCGGCGACAACTGCTGCGATAGCCGTGTTTCAAGTGATCCTTGCCTCGGAATTAAATATAATATTAGAAGTATATATATTGCATACAAAAGTATTTCTATCTGAATAAAAGACTTGATACTTCTAGTTTGACACATTATATTACATTAGATCAAGCAACCAGGAACTTGATGGAGGGAGTATTAATCTGCTTTTCAATTCAGACAAACATTCTAGACACCTCAGCTTCATAGTTAATCTGAAATCAAATTATTTAAAGATGAAAATAATATTACAACTTCAAGTAGGCCTAAGTCATTCAAAACAAAAACGGTCATAACGTATGTGAACTGATACGGACTATCAGTTTGCTGCATTGTAAGATGTTTCAGACTAATAAAATATTTCTACGATTAATTTTGCATGTTAAATACATTTTCTTGTTTAGAATATCAGTGTCTGTATATTCAATGTGTTTCTGGTCGTCTTAACATTTGTAAGAAGCCCAATTTGGATTTTGACTTCAAATAATTCCATACGTTTTAGGAAATAAGATGAAATGTAATCATGTACAAATATTAGAGCGATCAGAAACACGTTTATTATACAACCACTAATATTTTATGCAGAAAAATATATTTGATATGTAATTACACTCGTTAAAAAGTCTCTGTTAGTCGATAACATTTTAAAAGTGGCACAAACTCAGGAATGTCCCTTTAACAGTAATAATATAAATTTAAGCAAGTCGTGCACCAAAAAAAAAAAAAAATCGTAATAAAAAACCAAAAGTGATAAAGTATTTGAATTAATAAGCTCAGTGATTGGCTGCACAACCTAGCGGCTCGTGACACGCACGTGTTGCCCACGAGACCCCACTCGACTGGCTGCCGGACGCGGATTGATGGGGGATTGTGGGTTATTAATTTCTTTTGTTTATTGCCAGCCATTACGCCTGTTAGCAACAAATCTTTCTCCGTGTCACACGCTAATTAAAGACAACCGTTTTCCCCGACGTATTACGCGTCATTGTTTCCTGACTAGCAAAGGCCGCTTGCGTGTTAAATAAGTTAAGCCTCGGTCATACGACGTCATTCACATCCGGCGGTGCGACGTGGAATGGGTCAGATTGATCATGTTTGTTTCATTGATCACAATAACTGTGAAATACCAAGGATATAAAATACAATTGATGCAATATAATAATTATAATGTTTCAATCTGGAAGTAACAACTTTATTATGCACAAGATAGGTAGAGGGTGCAAGTTTTTTTTTAAACTAAGGCATATTTTAAATATTATTAGAGCCGTTTATGATCACTGAAATCAAACATTACTTATATTTTATTGTTTAGATTATCAATATCGTCGTCCTAGTGTTTCTAATACGCCGAAATGCATTTATAATATTTTTATAGACACACGTGCGTCTGATTAGTAACTGTTATGGAGTCGAGTTTTAGACTATTTTTATAGACACACGTGCGTCTGATTAGTAACTGTTATGGAGTCTAGTTTTAGACTATTTTTATAGACACACGTGCGTCTGATTAGTAACTGTTATGGAGTCGAGTTTTAGACTATTTTTATAGACACACGTGCGTCTGATTAGTAACTGTTATGGAGTCGAGTTTTAGACTATTTGTTTAGACAGTGTGCTTGAACCTTCATTGGATATAAGCACGAAAATAAGTTGAAACTGTTACTCATGGAAAACTGTAGCGGGTTTCCTCTCTAAGACTGTATATGACAAAAAACAAACAAATGTGTGACATCCTAATAGCCAATAATCAATAAATCAATGTGCTCTAGTGGTGTCGTTAAACAAAACAAACTTTAACGTAAAGACTGATTCCCAATTAATTATCATAGAACCATGAAGGTAAGTAGCCGATCTTGTCCACAATATTTGGATAATTCTGTCTGTGGGAGGACTGTCACTTTCACAGCGAACACCAGTACAAAGTTTGTTTTGATTAACGACACCACTAGAGCACATTGATTTATTAATCATCGGCTATTGGACATTTGGTAATTCTGAATGGTAGTCATCAGAGGAAACCCGCTGCACGCTTCCTAATACAGCAAGGGATCTTTTATAAGCACTTTCCCCACAGACAGGATAGCACATACCACGGTCTTTGATCAGTTGTGATGCACTGGTTGGAACGGGAATGAGCGCCAGTACAGTCGCCAGAAAGTTACTACAGTTCTCGTAAACAAATGGTCGTCTGAATGCGTACACGAATGTGCAGAGAAAGAAAGGAATGTTTTATTTAACGACGCACTCAACACATTTTATTTACGGTTATATGGCGTCAGACATATGGTTAAGGACCACACAGATATTTTGAGAGGAAACCCGCTGTCGCCATTACATGGGCTACTCTTCCGATTAGCAGCAAGGGCTCTTTTATTTGCGCTTCCCACAGACAGGATAACACAAACCATGGCCTTTGTTGAACCAGTTATGGATCACTGGTCGGTGCAAGTGGTTTACACCTACCCACTGAGCTTTGCGGAGCACTCACTCAGGGTTTGGAGTCGGTATCTGGATTAAAAATCACATGCCTCGACTGGGATCCGAACCCAGTACCTACCAGCCTGTAGACCGATGGCCTACCACGACGCCACCGAGGCCGGTCGAATGTGCAGAGAATAAAATTACAAGTAGCTGTATTTATTTTACAGACATGTTTCTCAACTTATATTGCAAGGGCGGGACATAGCCCTGTGGTAAAGCGCTCGGCTGATGCGCGGTCGGTCTAGGGTCGATCCCCGTCGGTGAGCCTATTGGGCTATTTCTCGTTCCAACCAGTACACCACGAGTAGTATATCAAAGGCCGTGGTATGTGCTATCATGTCTGTGGAATGGTGCTTATAACAGATCCCTTGCTACTAATGGAAAAAGGTAGCGGGTTTCTCCTCTAAGACATATTATGTCAGAAGTACAAAATGTTTGACATCCAATAGCCGATTATTAATAAGTCAATGTGATCTAGTGGTGTCGTTAAACAAAACAAACTGTATCGTAAGTAAATGCATATGTGTACGGGTTTCCATTTTTTAGGGGCTGGACAGGCTGGGTTTTGCCCGAGTTAAATGAATGCCCGAATCTGGATAGCAACATTTAATTCAACATTACCGTCAAACAGATATAGTGTTGCAAATGAATCACTATGCATGTTTACATGGATTACAACTAATTTCGAGGGTACAATGCTGGAAATACATGGTAAAAAAAAAAAAAAAAAGGCTCAGGTTAACACAGTTTGCCCGAATATATCTACAATTTTTGCCCGAATTTGAGCTATTGAGCGCCGGGTCTCCAATAAGCGTCGGGTCTGTAACTTGTTACAACAAAATAAACGCCGGGCTTATTATACGCGCCGGGTCTCCAGTAAACGCCGAGTATGACTGATTACTCCCTGTCATAATTCAACAGTGGGTTGTTTTTTTCAATATATTTTCAAGAAAAACAAAACACAAAGAAACTTATTAAAAATGACGGGTCCCTTGTTATTACTTCCTGTCTCACAAAAATAAAGGTCGGGTCTCCAATAAGCGCCGGTCTCCAATAAGCGCCTGTCTCCAATAAGCGCCGGTCTCCAGTAAGCGCCGGTCTCCAATAAGCACCGGTCTCCAATAAGCGCCGGTCTCCAATAAGCACCGGTCTCCAATAAGTGCCGGTCTCCAATAAGCGCCGGTCTCCAATAAGTGCCTGTCTCCAATAAGCGCCTGTCTCCAGTAAGCGCCGGTCTCCAATAAGCGCCTGTCTCCAATAAGCGCCTGTCTCCAGTAAGTGCCGGTCTCCAATAAGCGCCGGTCTCCAATAAGCGCCGGTCTCCAATAAGCGCCGGTCTCCAATAAGCGCCTGTCTCCAGTAAGCGCCTGTCTCCAGTAAGCGCCGGTCTCCAATAAGCGCCGGTCTCCAATAAGTGCCTGTCTCCAATAAGCGCCGGTCTCCAATAAGTGCCTGTCTCCAATAAGCGCCTGTCTCCAGTAAGCGCCGGTCTCCAATAAGTGCCTGTCTCCAATAAGCGCCTGTCTCCAGTAAGCGCCGGTCTCCAATAAGCGCCTGTCTCCAGTAAGCGCCTGTCTCCAGTAAGCGCCGGTCTCCAATAAGCGCCGGTCTCCAATAAGCGCCGGTCTCCAATAAGCGGGTCTGCGACCGTTTTGACATGAATAAGCGCCCGGGAAATACGGTAGCTATATTTATTTTACAGATATTTTTCTCAAATTATTTCGATGGCGCAGCATCAGATTCTGTATCTTAGTAACCAATGCATGCATGACACGTGTTGTAATGAACTCAGTGTGGAGTGTGTTGTCTGGTTTTATTAAAGGAGTACTTCACTGTATCGCGTGCCCTCCATCAAGTTGTGTACTCGTCAAACAATGCTTTCTTTCGTTTTGTTTTTTATGGATTAATTTTTTCTGCTCAAACATTCTCATTAACTTGTAGTGGAGTGTTCGTTAAGCAATCCCATGGTGCAACGGCTTTCGGTAACTTAGACATCAAAGGAAATCGCCAGCGTGGTCATTAATAGTCTTTTATTGAGATAGCAATACTTTTGTATTTAATATATATACTTCTAATATTATATTTAATTCAGAGGCAATGACCACTTGAAACACGGCTATCGCAGCAGTTGTCGCCGGGTATCGAACTTTCAATAAATAATGATTCTCGACCTTTCGTCGAGTACAAAGAGCCGTTGGTCGCTAAGCTAATCTTCTCTACTTCCAGAAATGCTATTTATATTTTTGAATGAATGAATGAATGAATGAATGAATGAATGCTTAACGACACCCCAGCACGAAAAATACATCGGCTATTGGGCGTCAAACTATGGTAATGCAAACAAATAAGGTGATGATCAACATCAATTTAAAAATTCAAGATTTAAATAAAAACAGTGTAAAGAACTGTGCAAAAATACTCAAAATTTTAATTTGTGCTGTATTGGCCATTCTCAAAGAGAATGATACACCCCTGCACCACGGTGAGGTTACAGCACGCGCAGGGGCTATTTATATTAGAATAGTCTTCATTTTTGTATACGGCATTTCCTCGGTTTCTCTCCAATTCAACCAATCGGATATCAGCATTTCGATCGTCTTAATCATGAAGACACACCAAAAAGCTGTCTTAATAACAAGTCACGTGACCACAATTACTTCGACACAATTGGCCAGACATCATAGCCAAGAGTTGTACGAATGACGTCAAAACAACTGGCGCGAACACGCAATGACGCTTGCCCCGCCCATATAAAGTAATGAACCTATGAAATGCCGTCTAAATCGGTTAGAAGGCTTAAGACGTTTCGCTTCGCTCCGCCCCTTCTTATTTCTGAAGAAACGTCTTAATGCCTTCTAACCTATATGTAAAAGTTATAAGATGATTTATTAAAGGTGTTAATTCCATTACTGTTGCCAGTGTTCTCGCTGCTCCATTTAAGTAAGATGGGCTGCCCCGCTCCACTATTGCGTTTTGCCCAACCCCCCTCCACCCTTTAATTATCTGCGCCCCTCTTTATTTTTCCGCATCCTACTATATTTTACAGAACCCAGCTCCGCTATTTCAAAATCCACACTTTTTACACTCACTGAAGAAAACCGATCAGTTTGCCCTCTGGACATCAAAGAAAACAAAGCCGCTGTGCGTACAAAAACGCAACTGACGAAAAAAACACAATTAGTTTACAATAATTGCTGTTACGTAATTTAGCAGTATTTTTAACATACTCTATTTATTGGGTCCCATACTAGTATCCATTTGTATATTTAATACACACAATAACAGTTATATATTTTTTTACCTATGAAAACATTTTATTTTTATCGTTTCGGCAATCTTCGACTGAAAAAAACCCACTTATAAGAAGGGAACTATATTAACGTGCCCACATCCTTTCGGTTCAGGTACGCCCACCATGGACTCGGGTTCTGACTTTGCCAGCCATCGATTCCATGGCGGGGTCCCACTTATATGGCGCCAAATGTATCACGTGATCAGAACGGTGATTTTGGTGCACTCGCTCTTATCCCTGTCCCGAGTCAGACCCCCGATCCTATCGGAGGCCGGACTCGGGATAGGCGTGTTCGAAACCTTAGTGGTATATGGACACGTTAAACAAGTTACTAAGCTAAGCTAAGCACTCGCTCTCGTCCGATATTTTCATCTCAGTTGCAGATTTAATTGGTCGTAAGTGATTCTTTGTCCTTACTGTCATTTGTTTATTCAGAACGTCCTAGTAAAATATTAGACACTTTTCATTTTGTTAGGGATATCACCGCTTACACTAACTACGGAAGTGGTAGTGTTTATCATGAAAATAATTTATATTGGGTGTCAAATAATATATACACCGCCTTTACAAAAAAAAAAAAAAAAAACATTTAGTGGCTAGCGATCTTAAGCGTATGAGACGAGGGCAGGGGGGGGGCATTCGGGCAAAAACGATAGAGAAATTCGGGCAAGATGAGCTGACCTGGACCCTTTCACCATATATTTCCATCATTCTACCCACAATATTGGTTGTAATACATGTACAAATGTATAGTAATTCGTTTACAAACATTTAGCTGTTTGGCAGTATTGCTAATACAAATAATGGTTATACAGATTCGGGCATTTTCGTTGAATTTGGGCAAAAATCGGCCTCCCACCAATGATGATAATGATGGTGGTGGTGGTGGTGGTGATGATGATGATGATGGTGGTGGTGGTGGTGGTGGTGGTGGTGATGATGATGATGATGATGGTGATGATGATGACGATGATCAAGAAGAGGAGGATGAGGAGGATGAAGACGAGGATCATGGGGAGACTAGTAATTTTAACAAAGATGATATTTCACCAGTGCGTACCGAAAGTTATAAAGTTAAGACGTTTGTTTTGTTTATATTCACCAACAGACCACATTGATTAATGAATCATCATGCCCAACAACAACAACAACAACACACACACACACACACACACACACACACACACACACACACACACACACCGCTTCCTACGCCCGTACTATCTGACGGGTATGTTAAATACTATGAACTGAGGTCTAGATATATGGGTTAAGTGGTCAAGGAAATCTTTTAAATCATAACTGGACAAGCTAATAGTTGCTAATGACCTGTACTCACTCATTTTGACTGGTAGCATAATCACGGACTTGCTTGTTTTATAAACTAAACCAGGACCCGTGCTTATAAAACTTTTAGAGTCTAGACTCAATCTCTAGTGACGTCACACGAATACAATTTGGCGTTGTTACTGTTTCAGACTCTATTAGAATCTCGAGTCTAGACTCTAAACGTTTTATAAGCACCAGGTCAGGGCTGCGTTCAGCGTGACAGAGTAAGAAAAACGCTCTTTAGAATGTAAGGGGGCGGGACGTAGCCCAAAGGTAAAGTGCTCGCTTGATCTGCGGTCGGTTTGGGATCGATTCCCGTCGGTGGGCCGATTGGGCTATTTTTCGTTCCTGCCAGTTCACCATGACCGGTATATCAAAAGCCGTGGTATGTACGATCCTATCTGTGGGATGGTGCATATAAAAGATCCCTTGCTGCATTAGGAAAAATGTACGGGTTTCCTCTGATGACTACGTGTCAGAATTACCAAATGTTTGATATCCAATAGCCGATGATTAATTTACCAATGTACTCCAGTTGTGTCGTTAAACAAAACAAACAAATTGAATGTATTGTTAAAAGTGGCTGTCCTCCTATAGACTAGACAATAGATATAGACTGATGGAATCAATCCCTGTTTTACCAAATGCCCATCCACTTCTGCGTGGTGCAGAGACACGGTCTTGGCTGCGAATGACGGTTTTGTTTTTAAGATTTGTAGTTTTACCGAATGACGACATCGTATCATATGATGTCTGATTATATCATATCATCAAATTATTTCACTCAGGACATAAACATGATACGAAATGGAAGTTTGTTTAATATCCTATATGTATATCACATATCAGATACCATACAATATTGTATATTATATATTATTACCCATATGGTAAAAAATATGTTGGTACATATCAAAGTGATACGTCCCACTAGAATGGCAAGTAGGACGTGACACTTTTGACGTCACACGATGTCGTCATCGATTGGTGTACAACAACCTTACAGGAACGTCAACGAAACGAGCTGAGTGATATAAATTAAGATCGATTATGGGTAATATATAGGATATTAAACTCGCTACCATTTCGTAAAATAATATTCATTGTTACTCGCCAAAGCTCGTGACAATTGAAAATTATTTCACTCGGGACATAAACATGCTACGAAATGGAAGCTCGTTTAATATCCTATAAGTATATCACACATCAGATACCATAAAATATATATCATATCATTCCATATTGTATATTATATTATATTATATTATATCACAAGCAGTTATAACACTGTGATGACACCGATATAGTTTTATGGAGCAAAAAAGTATATATAATAATTTTCACTTGTCACGAGCTTTAGCTTTAACTAATAGGAGGTCAAGTAGAATATGCATGAGGTCATAATATACCATATCACATCGCATCATATATATATATATATATATATATATATATATATATATATATATATATATATATATATATATATATATATATATATATATACAGAATTTCACATACGTTGTTTTCGTTTACTATTTATTGCACGAGTTTATTTTGCGCAAGAATATAAACCACCAGACCACGTAGCGGTCGAGTGGTATGTTCTTGTGCAAAATAAACGAGTTCTGTATTTACTACATACCTTCTTTTATGTTTTACAAAAGCGGTTTTTAATTGCTTAAATCTATTAATCAGTCCTTTTTTCATGAATCATACTCTGCGGCAATATTGTGTAATGTTTTAAATACTATGTGACGTAATTTTTAAATCAAACATGACATCAGTAATAAAAAGGCCCTAATACAGTAAATTAAAAAGGAATTCCCCATTTCCCAGTTCCGGTCCAGATACACGATAAATTTATCACACGGTTTAAAAATGTCTTTATCACTATAGTAAGATTAGATAGGTTTGTAATAAATCATAATATCCTATCCTATCATGGTATATCAAAATATATATATATATCATATATATATATATATATATATATATATATATATATATATATATATATATATAAATATTTTATATCATGATATTTATATTATATTTTCTTTCATTATTATTACTTGTTAAATCTCGCAGTAAGTGTTTGATAATGCGGAAGAAATTATCGTTGCTTTGTTGTTAATTCTACCATCAAACAGAGAGCATCTCTCGGGGGACGTGGAGACGGATGTATTTTCTAAGCATGATAAACTATCTGTCAGGCTTTATTCCATTGGTTCTTGAAACACGCGCTCACGAGCACTTTCCCACCTCTTAGCGATGTAAATATTACATGTGGAGAGACCGAAACATGTGGGCTTGTGGTCTGTTCCTTATATTAGCATATTGATCGGGTTTTATACTCGTGAATCACAAACGATCCCATTTAATCGGTTATATCGGGGTACATGGTATAGTACATGCGGGGGTGGCTTGATGGTACTGGAGTGGTGATTCGGGGTGTATACTACCAAATCAAATCCCATAGACGACAATAGTAACATATGTGGTTAAAACTCCTACCTGCAGCGTATCAATCGACATAAACGCCACGGATATAAATACTACCACCCCTCACACTTAAAGTAAATCGGAAAAAATTGGGGGTCAAGCTGCTCGTCTATGACTACCCTAGTTCCGCACAAAATTCGAGTACTTTTTTACCCAGATGAAAATTAATTTTTACAACCAACACACTCACATTTATAACCAATCACAGGACTTGTGGTGTTCACTTCTCCATCAAAAGTTCGGTGCACCTCGAACTTTGACTCAGCCGGAAGTTATTTGGTTTAGTACTACCTACAATGTCAGTTCAATTCAATTCTTTATCTCAGCCTTGAAGCCGAGGTTCATCGGCACAATACAACAGCATACACATTTCGAACAGAGTCTAATGAACGCAGGCATTAATGAACTGATGACAATATAGTAGCTAATTTAGAAACACTGGGAATACTACACGAGGCTTTTGTTTACGTATCTATCGAGCGAAAGCAAGTTGGATACGTTTTTAAACGAGTTGTAAGATAAATGGTATCTAACGGAAACGCATGTAGTATTATATTTCTTACAAATCTTCAAAAATAAACCTAAACGTCTTTTTCAATTAAAACGTATTTACGACCCTAGTCCTTGTAACCGACGTTTCCTACACATCCGTTGGTGAAAACATTCGTTATTTTTAATAACACATACTTGTTAACACATGCATACGTACGTTAACATTTTAAAGACACACGACTGGCTGTTCCTAAGTAATGACCAGTGACCCATTTCACTAAACATCGTAACTTTACGTCTGCTACTAGCAGTTATACTGGTCGTGCCTTTGCATGTGTTTGGCATCAATTTCACGCATCACTACGGAAGCTGGAGTGTTTTAAAGACAAAAGAAAATGAAATATCTGTTCTTCTAACTATATTTGTTGTACTATAATAGTAATAAGAATTGTGATTTAGTCGTAGATTTACGTTTACGTGCAAACCTAGGCTTACGATGTTTTGTGAAATTGGGCCCAGGGCATCAATGTCATACCATAAAATGAAAAAAATGAAGAAAAAACCGGTCGAATCGATCACTCCGCGACGTACAAGATAACCTGAAATTGACCTGTCTGTGACGCACAAGTTAACTATAACCGCAAGAGCCGTAAATAGGTTTTCGTTGCAAAAGGCATTTAAATTTATTTTAAAACAGTTTTTTCGTGATATGTAAGAAATATAATACAGCATTCGTGTCCGTTAGATACCATGTATATTACAACTCGTTGCTTAAAAAACTACCAACTGCCAGCACAAAGTTGTCCAACTTTCTTCTGTCACGACTTCTACGACTGACAAGTTGCTAGTCTGAGCGCTCTTACAACTCGATTCTCGTCGTATAATGCTAGGCTCAAACTACCAACTGCCAGCACAAAGTTGTCCAACTTTCTGCTGTCACGACTTCTACGACTGACAATATGCTAGTCCGAGCGCTCTTACAACCCGATTTCTCGTCGTATAACCCATTAGTTGTTAATTTGGTAGTCTGAGATTAGCATATCCCATTAGTTGTTAATTTGGTAGTCTGAGATTAGCATAACCCATTAGTTGTTAATTTGGTAGTCTGAGATTAGCATAACCCATTAGTTGTTAATTTGGTAGTCTGAGATTAGCATAACCCATTAGTTGTTAATTTGAGCGCATACGTCGTACGACGGGAGATGGGGAAATTACAACACAACGGTCGAGTTGGCCAACTTTCTGCTGGCAGTTGGTGGTTTGATCCTAGCATAAGAAAACATGTATAATAACTGAATTTGTTCATGGAAGGAAGGAAATGTTTTATTTAACGACGCACTCAACACATTTTAATTACGGTTATATGGTGTCGGACATATGGTTAAGGACCACACACATATATAGAGAGAGGAAACCCGCTGTCGCCACTTCATGGGCTACTCTTTTCGATTAGCAGCAAGGGATCTTTTATATGCACCATCTCACGGTCTTTGATATACCAGTCTTGGTGTACCAGCTGGAGCGAGAAATAGCCCAATGGGCCACTGACGGGGGTCGATCCCAAACCGACCACGCATCAAGCGAACGCTTTACCACTGGGCTACGTCCCGCTCCTTGTTCATGAACTATACGTATTTCTGGGTGAATCAGACATGTCAGAGACTACACATAATCCCGGATAATACGTATTTCTGGGTGAATCAGACATGTCAGAGACTACACATAATCCCGGATAATACGTATTTCTGGGTGAATCAGACATGTCAGAGACTACACATAATCCCGGATAATACGTATTTCTGGGTGAATCAGACATGTCAGAGACTATACATAATCCCGGATAATACGTATTCCCTGTAGAATATACAAACTTATACATACAAAGGTAAACTAAGAAACAATAAGACGGCGTTATTGTTTTCCAGTTTAATGTGTATACATTCATTTACACTTATTTTCGTTCTTACGTAACAGAAAAATCAACCTCCACTGAGGGGATTCGAACCATGGACTCTCAGTACGAGAGTCCAGCACTATTACCAATTGAGCTAATAGGGAAATCCCCACTAGCTACTGCCAGCACTTTATACCAACACTACTACATACTCCCCCCTCAAGTGAAGCTACATCTCGGAGCTGTGGGTCACGGGCAGTTGAACTGTTACGGGTCCTGACTGGGTTATAATTGTATTCTTGTGTTAAGAACACACCCAGTTCCTACGTCCGCTTCAAATGTAATAAAAAATCAACCTCCGCTGAGTGGATTAGAACCTCTACCAATTGAGCTAATAGGGAAATTCCTACTAGCTACTGCCAGTAGGAGCACACCAATACTACTATATTTATATCCAGTTAAGATCCAAGCACGCTGTTCTGGGCACACACACATCAGCTATCAGTGGGTTAATGGTTAGTTATTAGTGGTTAGTGAAAGAAAGAAAGGAATGTTTTATTTAACGACGCACTCAACACATTTTAGTTACGGTTATATGTCGTCAGACATATGGTTAAGGACCACACAGTTATTGAGAGAGGAAACCTGCTGTCGCCACTTCATGGGCTACTCTTTTCGATTAGCAGCAAGGGATCTTTTATATGCACCATCCCGCAGACAGGGTAGTACGTACCATGGCCTTTGATATACCAGTAGAGGTGCACTGGCTGCAACGAGAAATAGCCCGATGGGCCCACCGACGGGGATCGATCCCAGACCGACCCGCCTTGCGGTTTGTGAGAGATAAGTCTGTGTAGTGGCCTTACACCTACCCATTAAGTCGTTATAACTCGCTCTGGATGGAAGCCGGTACTGGGCTGCGAACCCAGTGTCTTAACCACGACACCACTGAGGCCTAATATGTATTAACAGAAATCTCACATTTATAATTCCCTGCCCCCCATCCACGCTAAGTTTTTCTTTTTTTATTTAGAGGGCTAGACAAATTTCTGAACGATCTAACCGTTATTCACAATCAAAATCGTATCACTGCACAATCCAGAGTCGAATGGGCGTTTGGCAAAATACCGGTTGATTCCATGAATCTCTATCGGGTGCCTCGTCGATAGGAGGACAGCCATACCGGAGGAAATCCTTTACTGGACCATACATCCTTCCTGTACCGCTCAAAGAGGACTTCCACTCCCAGACTAGTTTATTAAATCAAAACTAGCACAGCACCAAAAGACCGCTTATTGTAAATGTCATCACTGCATTAAATAATTTCAGAAAATGTAAAAACATATGCCCCTATCAACAATAAATAGAGGATAATAAACGAGTTAACAATTATTATCAAATTTATGTCCCAAGTGAAATAATTTTCAGTTGTCATGAACTTTAGCGAGTGATAATTAAAAATTATTTCACGAGAGACATAAATTTTATAATAACTGGTATCGAGTTTGTTATTCTATTTATTACCTCAGCTATTGTTTTCTCTAAAAAGCTTTTATTTTGGACTCACATGCACGCACAGTTTTTGAAACGATGTAAAGCACTTTACGCACTGTTCTGAGTATTGCTATGACTTTGCAATTTTATCACGTTCATATTATTTTCAAAAACAAAAGTTAAAAATCTAAAATGAATTGCATTAAAATGACATTTTGTTGTACATTAACACCAAAAACAAAGAGCTGTAAACGCATAGCGTCTTTTTGTGTTTGCGAAATCGCGATGACGTCATATTTAGTACCGACAAGGTCATTGGTTTGTAAGCGTCAAATCGTCCAATAGTATTGTTCGTTAGACCCATGCAGAATATTTCCCACAGAAAATATGGAAACTATTTTCCCTGTTATGAGTGACCGCTGGGGTAATAAAGAGCTGTATATCTAATATCTAAATTAGGGTACATTGGAACAGCAGGGCGTTTAGAATTTTGTATAAAATCAACTAGCCATGAGATAAGTGATTTTAAAAATTTACTAGCCACAATTAAAACTTCACTAGCCCTATACTTTTAAGTTAATACAATTTGACTAAATAATAGTAATAATCAGATATGTCACCTAAATAGGAAGACAGAGCTTAAAGACACTAACATTGGGGTGGGGTGGGAGTGGGGGCAGGATATTCATATTTACAAAATAGACTTAACTGAAACATTTGACAAATGTTTTTCACTAGCCGTCGGGCATTGCAATAGTAGTTATTTACTAGCCCGACACTGAAAGAAAAATGTTTTATTTAACGACGCACTCAACACATTTTATTTATGGTTATATGGCATCAGACACATGGTTAAGGACCACACAGATTTTGAGAGGAAACTCGCTGTCGGCATTTCATGGGCTACTCTTTCCGATTAGCAGCAAAGGATGTTTAATTTCCGCTTCCCACAGGCAGGATAGCACAAACCATGGCCTTTGTTGAACCAGTTATGGATCATTGGTCGGTGTAAGTGGTTTACACCTACCCATTGAGCCTTGCGGAGCTCTCACTCAGGGTTTGGAGTCGGTATCTGGATTAAAAATCCCATGCCTCGACTGGGATCCGAACCCAGTACTTACCAGCCTGTTGACCGATGGCCTAACCACGACGCCACCGAGGCCGGTCAGCCCGACACTGAATATCACTAGCCATGGGAGTGGGGCTACCATAACCTGGAAGCCATGGATAGGTTCCGATACATTTTATAAACACAGATTCACAGAGAAACACATATTCCAGACAACATTTAGGGACAGATGTACCACAAGTATGTAGGTCTGTCACACACGTTATGAACATCTGATCCATTCAACTGATTGGCTTTTTTCTCGTTCCAATCAGTGCACTACAACTGGTGAAAGACCGTGGTATGTTATTTCCTGTTTGTGGGGAATGTGCATATAAAAAATCCCTTGCTACTAATGAAAAAAATGTAGCAGGTTTCCTCTGATGACTACCTGTCAGAATTAACACGTTTGACATCCAATAACCGATGATTAATTAATCAATGTGCTCTAGTGGTGTCGTTAAACGAATCAAACTTTAACTTTGTGGGCATTTGTATATGATTATTTCTTAAAGTATATATTATGCAAACTGTTTTTGTGAGTTTTTACTTATAATATGAAACTATTAACTGACGTTTCTTCTTTGTCCTAAATAATTTATATTAGAATGTGTTATCCTTGTTTTGTGGGTTTTTTTAAACTATTGGACTCGAGTACTCAACTCTACCAGGACCCGAGTACCTGACACTTAAACTAGATGACGATGAGATTAAGGAATAAACTAAAACAGCATTATGCATCTTAATTCCGGTGCTGAACATGGATGCCAAATCATGCCATTGTAACTGCATTTACAAACCGGTTGATACGTTCGGGTATTGTGACGTGCGGACGGACGGCCAGTTTAAAAAAAGAAACTAGCGCATGATCTTATAATTATTGTGTAACTTGTATCGTTGATTATCTATCGCTGAAATTAGTGTCCTACATTGTCCATTGTATTATAGTTGATCATTGTATTCCACCTTGTACGGGTACTCGAGTCCTGTGAACAGAATCGAGTCTTGCTAGACTCGAACCCGTGCCTGAATACTCGAGTACTCGTGGAGACCCTAGACGCGACCGATTCAAGTTTAAATTGATATTCATAAATTCATTACGGGGTTGACCTTTTTGTGGAATTGTCCTGGAGGCTATGCTGCAGTTTTCTTCTTCTGTTAATGAGGAAAAGTGAGTTAGAAAAACAGAAGGTTGAGGCTGAAATGAAACTAAAGAAATGTAAAAGGACATGGCGGAAACAAAAGTGACAATCGAGGAAGTAATGCATGCAGAAAAATACACGTATATGTCAGGAGGGCTAGTTCAAATATCTGGGTCGTAATAGAAACACATGGACTAAATCATCTCTCTCTCTCTCTCTCTCTCTCTCTCTCTCTCTCTCTCTCTCTCTCTCTCTCTCTCTCTCTCTCTCTCTCTCTACCCCGCCCTCTCTCTCTTTTCCACCGCCTGAACATATCTCTGTCTGCTCTCCCTCTATCTCTCTCTCTCTCTCTCTCTCTCTCTCTCTCTCTCTCTCTCTCTCTCTCTCTCTCTCTCTCTCTCTCTCTCTCTCTCTCTCTCTCTCTCTCTCTCTAAAACAACAACTTTTCTATCTCTCTCTATTGTATTCTCTTTTTTCTCTCTCATAATTATCTAAATAATATTTCCATGTGTTTTCCTTTTCTGACACGTCACCAATAGCCGATGTGCATTTTTGTGCTGGAGTGTCTTTAAAGGGACAAACCTTAGTTTCAGCCCATGAAAATGCACGCTAAGTTTAGTTAATCTACAAACTTGTAACACATTTTGATAAAGTTACAATTGAGAGAAACATGAGTCTGTGACTTTGAAATGGTGAACCGCCCTTTAAAAATAGACTAAAACTCGACTAAAAGTCGAGTTTGTAGATTAACTAAACTTAGTGTTGATTTTCACGGGTTGAAACTAGGGCATGTCCCTTTAAAATAATAATAATAGTACTATTGTGTATATGAAAAGTATCTACGTCGTTGTAAAATATAAAAAGAAGTTTTGGCTTTTGTAAATGGAAGGTTAGGCTCTGACATTAAAACACATAACATTTCTAGTTCGATATCAGTACTGTGAATCGATTGGAATTGCAATATCGATTATCGGTTATAATCGATTTGCGCAAAATCGATCAACTTTCGATTACACAATCGGTTAAAATGTTACGAAAGTTGATCGGTTGGTGTAAATCGGTTAAAATGTTACGAAAGTTGATCGGTTGGTGTAAATCGATTATAACTGACCATCGATGATGCAATTTTATTAAAAAGGATTTAAGTTATAACCACCATGCAACACAACACAACACAACACAACACAACACAACACGATACAACAACACAACACAACACAATACAACACAACACTACACAATACAATACAATACAATACAACATAACACAATACAACACAATACAATACAACATAACAATACAATACAATACAATACAACATAATACAATACAACATAATACAATACAATACAACATAACACAATACAATACAACATAACACAATACAATACAACACAACACAATACAATACAATACAATAACACAATACAATACAACAACACAATACAACACAACACAATACAACACAACACAATACAATACAATACAACATAATACATACAATACAACATAACACAATACAACACAATACAACACAATGCAATACAATACAACACAATACAACACAATACAATACAACACAATACAATACAATACAACACAACACAATACAACACAATGCAATACAATACAATACAACACAACACAATACAATACAAGCAATATTGCATTTCATTTCAACTTATTTTCGTGCTTATATCCAGTAGGGGAGCGGGACGTAGCCCAGTGGTACAGCGCTCGCTCGATGCGCGGTCGGTGTGGGATCGATCCCCGTCGGCGGGCCCATTGGGCTATTTCTCGTTCCAGCCTGTGCACCACGATTGGTATATCAAAGGCCGTGGTATGTACTACCCTGTCTGTGGGATGGTGCATATAAAAGATCCCTTGCTGCTAATCGAAAAGAGTAGCCCATGAAGTGGCGACAGCGGGTTTCTCTCTAAATATCTGTGTGGTCCATAACCATATACCTTACGCCATATAACCGTAAAATGCAATGTGTTGAGTGCGTCGTTAAATAAAACATTTCTTTCTTTTCCTTATATCTAATTACGACTCAAGCACGCTGTCCTGGGCACACATCTCAGCTATCTGGGCTGACTGTCCAGGACAGTGGGTTGGTTGTTAGTGGTTAGTGAGAGAGAAGAGATTGTAGTAGTATTACACCTACGCATTGAGTCGTTAAAGCTCGCTCTGGGTGCGAGCCGGTACCGGGCTGCGAACCCAGTATCTACCAGCCTTATGTCCGATGGCCTAACCACGACACCACCGAGGCCGGTGCTTTATTGCAACCACTGTATGTTTACACTGGTTAAGGGGACAGATTCCCACCTAGAGTTGTGTTCGCCGAAATAGACCCTATAAATTACTAATTTTACCTTTAATAATTTGTTTTCTTTATGTACACATGAAAGCAACCACCACCCCGAACATATTTACATTAATTTCATCAGCTAAACCAGAGGGTAACTACAGTTAACATTTCCCAACACAATCGAATATTTCATTTTCCGAACATATTTACATTAATTTCATCAGCTAAAACAGAGGGTAACTACAGTTAACATTTCCCAACACAATCGAATATTTCATTTTCCGAACATATTTACATTAATTTCATCAGCTAAACCAGAGGGTAACTACAGTTAACATTTCCCAACACAATCGAATATTTCATTTTCCGAACATATTTACATTAATTTCATCAGCTAAACCAGAGGGTAACTACAGTTAACATTTCCCAACACAATCGAATATTTCATTTTCCGAACATATTTACATTAATTTCATCAGCTAAACCAGAGGGTAACTACAGTTAACATTTCCCAACACAATCGAATATTTCATTTCCCGAACATATTTACATTAATTTCATCAGCTAAACCAGAGGGTAACTACAGTTAACATTTCCCAACACAATCAAATATTTAATTTTCCGAACATATTTACATTAATTCCATCAGCTAAACCAGAGGGTAACTACAGTTAACATTTCCCAACACAATCGAATATTTCATTTTCCGAACATATTTACATCAATTCCATCAACTAAACTGGAGGATTAACTACAATTAACATTTTCCGTCACAATCGAGTATTTGATTTTTATAATCGATAATCTGATCGATAGAGTCAAACCGATCAATTTTCGATTATAATCATTGAAACATCACTATATTATATACTGACCGATTTTTGTTTTGTTGTTGTTTCAGTGTCAGCGAGTCAGGATTTAACAGAAGACAGCAAACCAAGTTTTATCATCTCTGCCTTGTGCACGATACGCGGTAAACTCGTGAAAGAATGCGTCAACGGTAAGAAACCTTTGTGGTGTTTTCTCCCACCTTTTCCCTTAGTCCGGAGGGACGTTCAAAGTGTGGTTTTACTATGACTATGACTATGACTAAGAGATTTACGTGCACATTCAGAACAAGCTGTAGTAGCACACGCCTATCCTGGCCACAGGGACCGACCTTGGCCGGTTCCCTCTGTCCAGGACAGGAAAGGGTTGGGGGAGGGGTGGATCTCCTTAAATACCCTTAATATAGCTGGTACTCAAAACTTGTCGCACCATGTTTCAACCGTTTCTCAACCGAAATGGTATATGAGATATGAAGTAAAACAGGACAGCAAGACAGTTTTAACATTAAAAAAGCATACACTCACATACACACACATACACTCACATGCACTCACATACACTCACATACACACTCACATACACTCACATACACTCACATACACACACACACACACACATACACTCACATGCACTCACATACACACTCACATACACTCACATACACACACACACACATACACACACTCACACACACACATACTCACATACACTCACATACACACGCATACACTCACATACACACACTCACACACACTCACATACACACACTCACACACACTCACACACACACTCACACACACACACACACACACACATACACACACTCACACTCACACACACACACTCACACACACTCACATACACACACATACACTAAGCACGTAACATAGCTACTTGCATCATTATTAACAAAACAAATCTTCAATGACAACCTTTAAAAAAATATCCCCGCCATTTTAAATTTGCTACATAGAGGGAAGTAACTCGCCGTGCACGTTAAAGGTAGGGTCAACTCAATTAAGAGCCTTATTTGTTGGAAAGATGCATACCCGGACCATCAACACATACTGACACTTTAGCAAATGAAAAACGCGTAATTTTAGAGTTAATAAAAAAACATGATTATTCCTGCTAACTGGGGGCAGCCATTTTGTTTCGTTTTTGTGACGTCCGGTGGGATAGCTTGGAGCGAAGTGACGTCAGCTCCTGACCATCTCCTGTTGTACAGTGTAAACAAAAGCAGTAATTTTCGACAAGGCGCTTCTCTTTGATCAACCTGACTTGTAAAACAGCATAAATGACGTAATAATATAATAAACTATTTAACTAAATATATTTCAAGTTGTATTAACGGAACAAAATGGGGTTATAGTATGTTCTCTGTTAAATAATCCAAAGGAAAAATGTACACTATTAGGCCTATTGATATGCTACGCTGGAGCAAAAACGACAACCCACGATACCCAAGTGATAATTTTCTTTTCTTTGGGACTACGTTATTGGTCAGTTCTGTGGTTTTAGATGGAAAAGTCTACTTAATCAATAGTTTTACAGAACTATTTACAGTAAAAAAACCATGTCCATTACCATTTTAGGGGCGACAGGTAATATTCCACAATACCGGTATGTGTTTTTGTGTCTAGACAGTGTCAATTAATTGGCTCGTCTGGTTACCAATCAAATACACACCTGCCAATCAGGAATCACAGGTAGAAGCAACTAACAGCATAGACCAATTAACTAAGAAAACACTCCGTGTATCATTTCAGTACATAGGTTAATGCATGGTCAAAACATTGTTAATTATTTCGACTTGTGGTGTTGCCACTTTGACAATGGTATTTTATTTTGTATTGAAAAATAATATATATAGTGCTGAATATACTTATTGCTGCCTTACTGGGATGTGTATTATTACAGAACATTGCAATGTATGACTATTTATCATCCCGCAAAAACCAGGTAGATTGTGTTTCTCTAAGGCTCATTCCTGACGTTACGCGTTAAGTATTATATAACCACCAGCTCGCCAGAGGGCGTACTCACTGAGATGGTACAAAATGGCTGCGCCCGTTATATATAATAGCCGTCACATTTAAACGTTTTATTAATTAACAATATGATTATACTTGTTGATATTAAGCAATAATGTGCATTATATATCGTTGAATATGCATACCAGGCCAAATGCCTTAATTGTCCCTTCCTTTAAGAAAAGTATTGCCTTAATGTGCCACGACTGGTATATCAAAGGCCGCGGTGATGGAAAAATTTAGCGTGTTTCCTCTCTAAGACTATATATCACAATTACCAAATGTTTGACATCCAACAATAAATCAATCAAATAAATTAATTAACCAAAACATTTGGTCATTCTGAAAAATTTATTTCGAGGAAACTCGCTGTGTTTTCCTAGTAGGACAGGACATACCACGATATTTAATATGCCAATCGTGGAGGCACTGGTTTAGAGGGGGAAGAGTACCGAAATAGGTCCACTGAGACGGTCGTTCCTATGACCAAATCACATAGGCTCTCAGTGCAGGCTCTCATATATAAAATATCTGGCTGATTTCTGCCCGAATTAAATGAAAATGTCCGAATCTGGATAACAACATTTCTTATATAACATTTAGTGAAATATCTTAAATAAAAGTATTATCAGTCACTCATTTCACTCTAAATGTGTTATCGTCACTGTAGAATGTGTTATCTTCACTGTAGAAAGTGTTATCGTCACTGTAGAAAGTGTTATCGTCATTGTAAGAAAGCCGGAACTATTTTGCTATTGACATTTTAAAAATAAAGGTAAATTGCCAAAAGTTATTTAATAAATAGAAAATTTCATGTTTTTGTCAAATATGATTTATATCTCATCTCGTCTCGCAAGCTTCACTCAATGAAATATAAATCATATTTGACAAAAAAAACCCATGAAATATCTTATATTTATTCAAATTAGCATTACTGCCAAACACGTATATAGGTTTGCAAACGAAACACTACGCACTTTACATTTACTACAGCTGATATTGTGTGTGGAATTATGAAAAAAAACACATAGCGAAGCGGTTTCAGGGAAGCTCAATTTAACCGAAAAACTCAGTCGTTTTGGCCCGAATTTGAGGATTGAGGATTATCTTCAGAACTTGGGTGGGGGGGGGGTAGTTGCTATGACACCCCCCTCCCCCCGCCACTCGTCTCGTACGTTTAAGCCAAAGCACGTTAGATGAGCGCCCAAGAGGTTTCAAGGGCAGACAGCTTCAATGTAGTGAAATCCCTAAGGGTTGTTACAAAAATTATCGCTCGGGGGCGGATAAAGGAGCGGACTGTTTATGACGCAATAAATTCTTCGCCTGTGCTAGTTAACATTTTGATGTATCTGTGTCTGCAACGCCACTGAGTTATTTAAGCATACACTTCGGAATGTATTTAGCAACAATTACCATAGTATGTCCGTGTGGACCTATTTAATAGCTCAAATCTGCAACCGTCTTACATTCAATGACTAAATTTGGTTCAGCCCATTGATAGAATTCATTGATTAGCCGTTTTCGTGTTGATTTGCGATTCAGTTTTTAACAATTCTCTTTGATGCGCTTGTTTTGTTTGGTCTCGTTCAACCAAGACTGTTTATGAATGAATGGATGAATGGATGAATGGATGGATGAATGAATGAACGATGGATGGATGGATGGGTGGGTGGATGGTGTGGTGGGTGGTTGGAAGATGGGTGGATGGTGTGGTTGGAAGGATGTATGGATGGATGGATGGATGGAAAGATGGATGGATGGAAAGATGGATGGATGGATGGATGAATGGGTGCATGGATGGATGGGTGCATGGCTGTCTGGCTGGCTGGCTGGATGAATGGATGGGCGGATGGATGGGCGGATGGATGGATGGATGGATGGATGGATGGATGGATGGGCGGATCGATGGATGGATGGATGGATGGATGGATGGATGGATGGAAAGATGGATGGATGGGATGGATGGATGGATGGATGAGTGGCTGGCTGGCTGGCTGGATGGATGGATGAATGGGTGCATGGATGGATGGGTGCATGGCTGGCTGGCTGGCTGGCTGGCTGGCAGGATGGATGGATGGATGGATGGGCGGATGGATGGATGAATTGAATGAATGATGGATGCATGGATGCATGGATGGATGAATCATGGATGGATGAATCATGGATGGATAGATGGATGCATGAAAGGAAGGATGGTTGGATGCATGGATGGATGCATGGATGGATGGATGGATGCATAGATGGATGGATGGATGCATGGATGCATGGATGCATGCATAGATGGATGATGCATACAAATGATCCCTTGCTGATAACTGGAAAATGTAGCTCCATGACTGGTACATCAAAGACTGATATCCCTTGTCCTATGCAAGATTCTTGTTACTACTGGAGGGAGGGGGGGGGGGGGGGGAGTAGTGGGTACTCTGTATGGAATCTGGTACTGGACGCAATCCCAGTTCATGGCAACCTTAAGCCCGGTGTTTTCAACCATAACAGAACAGGGCCGTGTTCCACAAAACGATCTTAGCCCTAAGATCATCTTAAATATCTTATGCACTTGAGATGATCTTTTGTTTCCTCCAGCAATATCTGTGAGCTCCTTCACCATATGTCCGATGCCATATAACCGTAAATAAAATGTGTTGAGTGCGTCGTTAAATAAAACATTTCCTTCCTTCCTTAAAGAGACATTCCTGAGTTTGCTGCATTGTAAGATATTTCCGACTAATAAAATATTTCTACGATTAAACATATATTACTTATATTTTCTTGTTTAGAATATCAGTGTCTGTAAATTCAATTTGTTTTTTGGTCGTCTTAATATTTATAAGAAGCCCAAACTGGATTTTGTAATCAAATAATTTCGTAGTACGAAAAACAAAACATTTTAGGAAATAAAATGAAATTTAATCTAGTACAAATATTAGAACGATCAGAAACACGTTTAATACACGGCCGCTAATATTTTATGCAGAAAAATATATTTGATATATAATTACAATCGTTAAAAAAACCTCTGTTAGTCGATAACAGCTTTAAAATTACAGCAAACTCAGGAATGTCCCTTTAAGATGATCTTAGCGCTAAGATCGCTTCGTGGAACGGGGCCCAGTGCCCTGTTCCACAAAGCGATCTTAGCCCTAAGATCATGTTAAGTTCATAACTGTCTTATGTACTTAAGATGGTCTTTTGTTTCCTCTCAGTATCTGTGTGGTTCTTCACCATATGTTCGACGCCATATAACCGTAAATAAAATGTGTTGAGTGCGTCGTTAAATAAAACATTTCCTTCCTTCCTTAAGACGATCTTAGCGCTAAGATCGCTTCGTGGAACGGAGTCCAGAACTTATTTACACTCAGATCACCATACGGCGATACATGAATGTGATTTACAACAGTTTGTGCAGCTGCATAAATCAAAAATACAGCAGGGATGGAGCAGCAAACGTGTCTTCCGATATCAACGAAATGATAATACTACAATGCAGTTTCACTTTGGGGTCTGTTGTACGAATTTCGAAAACTCGAACTCCCTGAAACTCGAACTATTTCGTCGTCCCCTTCAACTTCGAGTTAACGAAGTTCGACTGTAGTACAATAAATTGGCATCTATAGCACAATAGAACATAACATCTTATATATTGTAATATATATATATACAATAATTCGAAATTTCTAGTTAATATTTATAAAATATATTTGGGGGTTTTAGATACAGAAATAGTGTAACATCGGCAATATAATTTACTTTATAGTGTAATACATATACAATAATTCGAAATATCTACATTTCAAAAATACGGATTACTATTAACATTCCAATGATCGATTATAAGCGAAAATTGATCTGTTTATATATTTTTTTTAAACATAATCGATTGTGTGAATTATTATATGACGTCCAAAGAAAGAATGGGAATAAATGTTGGGGTTGAGGTTTATTTTCAAGTCTACATATAGGACATTTCATGGGGTTTTTGCCAAATATGATTTATATCTCATCTCGTGAAGTTTGCAGTTATCTCTCACGAGTCGCGTTTGCGCGACGAGTGTGATATGATTGCAAACTTCACGAGATGAGATATAAATCATATTTGACAAAACAACATGAAATTGTTTTGTTATTATATAACTTTTGTCCATTTACCTTTATTTTTAAAATGCCAGCAGCAAAATAGTTCCGGCTTTCTTACAGTGAAATTTTCACTCTAAAATGTGTTATCGTCACTGATATTTTACGATATTTCACTAAATGTTATATGATAAATATAAAGATATTAAATAGTTATTAAAGGTAGGGTCTTGTGTAGGGACTAGATCCCGGTGAACACGGCAATAGGTGCATCGTCCTTATAATTTAAATTCTTCTAATGGTCATGTAATCCTAACCGATGTAATCGGTCGTGTAATCGAAAGTTGATCGGTTGATGCAAACCGATTTTAACCGATGATTGATGATGAAATTCTTACCGAATACCAACACTATATTCAACACTACATTACCGTCATCGGTTGAAAGAGATATATACTCTTCAAAAAAGTAGGGGAACCTGAAATATTAATGTTAATATCAACTATTAGACCGAATATACGTTTTGACCACAGACTTCCTAGTAAAGAACGTTCAGGTCTGTTTATCAACATATCGAAACACATTCCATAGTTTGCACATGCATCACCGCAGTTGCCCCGTACACGTACGTGGGGTGTTATTCTCGATTTTGACAATTTCCAGGAAGGTCCATTAATCACTGTGGAACACATTATTTCTGTCAATCGTTTTCATTCTGTTGATCATACAGTTGTTATTGTTTTGTTTTTAGTCATTTTTATTGTTTGAATTTGCGATTTACTGATAAAAAAAACGTCAACTTTCAAATTTCACTTCTGACCCCAATCTTTCTTTAAAATCTTGGTGGTCATAAAACCTACTGTAATACTGAACTACCGGTTGTAATGTTTGCCAAATTAATTCACTATTATCATATAACCATTCCCCACAGCTAATATACCTTACAATTTTGGCAAGTGTAAATTCTTATTAGAGTTCCCCTACTTTTTTTTAATAGTATATAATTGATATAGTGTACCTTTTTTTCTGTTTCAGAACTACAATCGCTGATGATGCAAACGCTATATTCACATAATAGCTTTCGGAAAAGGTAGGTCCACTATTCTTTATTCTTCGATCAAATATCTTACCGTGACCCCCCCCCCCCCCCCCCCCCCCCCCCCCCCCCCCCCCCACCCCCACACCCCATTGTTAGGGTTAGGTTTAGTTTTAAGATTAGAGTAACATTTAGGGTTAGGGTCAGAGTTAGTTTTGAAATTTGTTACGTTTAGGGTTAGGGTTAGGGTTAGTTTTTGTGTTAGTTAGATTTAAGGTTAGGGTTAGCGTTAGTTTTAAGATTAGAGTTACATATAGGTTTAGGGTTAGAGTTAGGTATTGTGTTAGTTAGAGTTAGGGCTAGGGTTAGTTTTTGGGCTGGGGTGAGATTCCCTCTTTATACATGTATACTAATTAATATACTGGGGCGATAACTGGCGGGTATCTCTCCCGTTTTTCTCTGTAGTAAGTAGCTTGAGTACACTCCTGTTTTTATTTGTGTTCACAATAATTCTGTGGAATTAAATGTACTTTTATTCGGTGTCGTCTACAGTTCCATCTAAAGATGTTAATATCAGTGCATGTTAAAAACGTTTTCTTTATCTTTTTTTTTTTAATAACATGTTTTGCGAGAAACATTCAAATAGTCAAATTCACCCAGCACTAATACGTATTTTAATTAAAAATAACAGATTTAGTGGGCCTTGTTTTTCTAAATATGGATTATAAATGGAAATTATATTATTTTGGAATACCAAACCTCGCTATCGTATCACCCAAAACATTTTAATTGAACCTCGATTGGGTGAATCCCATGACAATCTGTGAGCAACTTCATTTTTAAAAATTGGAACTCTTTTATAAGGAGTCTAAAACGTACAAAAATATAATAATAATAATAAATAAATAAATAATAATAAATGTTAGCATGTTCTATAGTGAAAATACATAGATGCAATTACAAACTAAATTTAAAACTGAAATAGATGTAGAAAATTTTGCTACCATGTATAATTTAAAGAGCTCTGTTGTTGCACTAAATGATATTCGAGTAATACTATGTCTGATGAGGCACGCTTTGAACGCGGTATCCGTGTCTCTACAGTTGCGTGTTGAAGCATTAAAGGCACTCAGTCACGGATGGCTGACCTAATTAATGACCCAACAAAGTATTATCTGAAAATATATTCATTTGATTTGTCCCTGAAAGTACTTTATTTAACTACCTACATAACCACCATATCCCTCGTATTATTGATATTTGTAAAAATAATTGAATTATGTCCATGATCCATAATTCAAAGAAAAATAACGGCTATTTGGTTTGCAGAGGTGTGACGTATTATTTTTAGTCACGTGACGGGCACCCACCGTTTAAGCGTTCAGTGTCAAAATGGCGACGCAAATATCCCATTTCAGTCGGAACAGTTTGACTATTTCCAGCAGTGGAAATATTTTAGAAAAGATGCAAGGAGTTCAGGTGTTGTAATTTCTTCACTTAGCGTGAAAGAGTTCCAAAATTCAAAACTTTTAATTGACGACAGGGTGACAGGGAATCCCATCCTATGTGACATGGAATCCCATCCAGTGTGATTTAATTAAAACGTCTTGGGTGATACAATAGTGAGGTTTGGTATTTCAAATAAATGTAAGTTCCATTAATAATTCATATTTAGAGAAATAAAAATAAAATAAGAATATTAAATCCGTGACTTAGTGCCTTTAAAGTTAATACCCCAATTATAGCAAAATAAACAAGATATTAATATAAGTGAGTTTTATTTTATGCACGCAAATGCCCACCACCGCCATATATAAGCCGAGTTATCTCCCTTAAAACTTCGTCACAACCAATCCCATCGCATTTTAAATAAACTACGTCACTGGTTACTTTTTATTTCTTTATATTTTTATCTTAAAATATTTTCAACAATTATTTGTTAATTATTCTTAATAAGTTTACATCTTCTTTTAGGCATGTTTGATTATTTGTTTTTTTTAAAAACCCCAACTAGATTGAGCCTTTTTTCGCGTGTTTCCAACACAACGAAGACAATTCACCCGGGCCTGTGCATACCGCCTGCACAATATTCTAGCGATTGAAATGTGATACACGCGGGATTATACGTCACAGCGCGTGATATCGAAATGCGCGCGCTAATTGATTACTGCTGCCACTCGAGCTGTCCGCGCGGTTGTTTAATTGGTTCCCTCCCCTGGGCTAGCGTTTGCCGTTATGTCAAAATGACTGTGTTTTCTACTTGAAAAGATCTTTAGTGTGGCAAGCTTCCATTCAGACGTAGTAATTGAGCGATTAACGTGAATATCTCTTCTAAGGACCCAACCGTCTTTAATTATTGCTGGCCGCCATATTGGCCACGCAACAAAAACTGCAGTGGAGTTGTTTCCCTTTTCTGAGTTACGTTGTATAGTCGAGTGGTGTCGATTACAATATTGGAATGTTTTTCGGGGTTTTTTTCGGGGGGGGGGGGGGGGGGGTTGCCTTTTCTTGTTTTGATTATTGATGTTTCAAGCGTTTAATGGTGTGTAAAACGCGGATTACCAGAGTTTAAAACAAAGGTAGTTTAGTTATAAATTTGTCTATTCATTTATTTAATTCACTTGGCTTACCATAATATTATATTTTTATTTCATTCATCTTATTTAAAGAAGACTTCTCTCTCGCTTTCTCTTTTCCTCCCCCCTGAACATATCTATCTCTGTCTGCTCTCTCTCTCTCTCTCTCTCTCTCTCTCTCTCTCTCTCTCTCTCTCTCTCTCTCTCTCTCTCTCTCTCTCTCTCTCTCCCCCGCCCCCGCCCCCCCTCTCTCTCTCTCTCCCCCCCTCTCTCTCTCTCTCTCTCTCTCTCTCTCTCTCTCTCTCTCTCTCTCTCTCTCTCTCTCTCTCTCTCTCTCTCTCTCTCTCGCTGTGTAACAATTACATTTTTCGCGAACCTTCGCATCGTTCACTCTCACTGAACGCGGGCCCAGTGTTTGATAATCCAAGGTGTTCGGGGGCGTAGTCTAAATGGCTTTACAACTAAAACTTGCCAGAAGGACATCTCCTATAAATGTGCCAAGTTGCATGCTTCTAGGCCTATGACAAAAGAAAACATTTCTGAAAACAAAATATTTTTAGTAATAATGTCCGGTTACTCAGTTCGCAGCAGTTCGGCAGCCAATATTAATATTATAAAGTTTCAAGTTAAAGTTTGTTTTGTTTAACGACACCACTAGAACACATCGATTTATTAATCATCGACTATTCAATGTCAAACATTTGGTAATTTTGACATTACAGTCTTAGAGAGAAAATCCGCTAAATTTTTCCATTGGTAGCAAGCAATTAAGGGATCATTTATATGCACCATTCCACAGACATGATAACACATACTACGGCCTTTGATATACCAACCTTGGTGTACTGGCTGGAACAAGAAATAGCCCTAGATATGGTGTGATGATATTGTGAGTTTAATAAAAACTGTAGATGTGTTTAATTTTTGCAATTAATAAATATGTTGTAATAAGGTACGACGAGATTGTTGGTTTATTGAAACTGTAGATGTGTTAGTATTTTGCATTAGTAAATGATGTTGGCCTAATATAGTGAGGTGAAATTGTGTGTTTATTGAAACTGTAGATGTGTTAGTATTGTGTGTTAGTTAAATAATGCAGGCCTAATATAGTGAGGTGAAATTGTGTGTTTATTGAAACTAGATGTGTTAGTATTTTGTGTTATTGAAACTAGATGTGTTAGTATTTTGTGTTAGTTAAATAATGCAGGCCTAATATAGTGAGGTGAAATTGTGTGTTTATTGAAACTGTAGATGTGTTAGTATTTTGCATTAGTAAATGATGTAGGCCTAATAGAGTGAGGTCAAATTGTGAGTTTATTGAAACTGTAGATGTGTTAGTATTTTGCATTAGTAAATGATGTTGGCCTAATATGGTGAGGTGAAATTGTGAGTTTATTCAAACTGTAGGTGTTTGTATGTTGCATTAGTAAATGATGTTGGCCTAATATGGTGAGGTGAAATTGTGAGTTTATTCAAACTGTAGGTGTTTGTATGTTGCATTAGTAAATGATGTTGTAATGTGGTGAGACGAAATTGCAGCTTTAAAATGTGCTAAATGTTAAAATAATATACTATTCCTTATTACATCAAAACAAACAAACAAACAAAAGAAAGAAAGGGGAAAAAAAAGACTTCGATAATCTTCGTGGATTAGCAACAACATTCGGTGGTTTTCGGTATTTAGTGTACTCAAAAATAGACTTCGGCCATCTCCGTGTATTAAAAATACCATTCGTTAGCCTCGGTTACTTAGTACAGTTTCTTTCTTTTCTAAGTCTTTATATACTTCTACGTTTATATATTTTCCAGAATGAAATCAGCTGTTAGCAGCGAGGATTCGGTGAAAATGGGATTACCCAACAAAAGACGAAGGGATGAAATGGACGGTTTCTATAGCAACTGGTGACTTAATGGCGTCCCCGCCTGGCTGTATTGTATCCAGTCATTAAAGGACTAGATGAAACTTAATAAAAAAATGAATATTTTCATTGGAGTGGTGCCTGTGTTCATACTTTTGACGCATAATTAAACATAATTTTTGTACATATTTTGGTTTTACTATCACGTCTGTGAATATGTGAACTTAAAGGCGCATACCCTAGTTTTTCAGCCCGTGAAAATGGACACTAATTTTAGTTAATCTACAAACCTGCAACACATTTTGATAAGGTTATAACAGTGAGAAGCTAAAGTCCGTAATGTTTAAACAGGGAAATACCGTCTAAAAATAATTAGAGCTTCTCTCGATAACCATTACTTCTCAGATAAACTTGTGTTTTTAGAATTATGAATAATTACCTGCACCAGGGGCCAGTTGTTCAAAGAATGGTTAAGCTGACCACGGGCTTTTATAGATATCTGTTTTTATATTTCTTTGGAAATGTAATAATTATGGGATATTGGACGAGCTTCCATTTTGTATGGTGTTTGTGTCCCGAGTGAAATAGTTTTCAGTAGTTTCGAGCTTTAGGCAGTAACAGTGAGAATTGTTGCACGAGGGACATAGACATGGTGCGGAGTGGTGGCGAGTTTAATATATTTATTACTCATAATTGATCTTGATTTATATCACTCAACTTGTTTGGTTGGCGTCCATGGAAGGTCGTAGTAAGATAATCGATGATATGTTGCAAGATATGTTTTTAATAATAAATGTTCCCATTTTGTGTTTCTAAAACAGTTGGCTAATCATTTGAACAACTGGTCCCAAAATATATCAATATACGAGTTCGTGTGTGAGTGTATATATATATATATATATATATATATATATATATATATATATATGGGCTTATGGCCTTACATACAATAAAATAATTGAATTGAATTATGAATAATCCATTTTTGTCTACTGCAAAAACCTGGATGACCAGAAGCACTTCAGGTGTACGACAATGAATATTCTAACTAATAAAATGTACATACTTCTAATTTAAATTATTAAAAACTGCTTGAATGGTGAAAAATACGTCGTAGTGTTTAAAAACTAGGGTCAGTTACTTTAATGTTCGTCCAGGCATCGAAATAAGTCGAAAACAGTTGTGTGAAGAAAGACGAGAACGGTCCTTCGTTCTCCTCAAAATATTACGAAACAAAAACTACATCACCTAAATTTGGATCATTTGTGTGTTATTAAAATATAGAATACACATATATGTACAACACAGTACAAAGAAAGAAATGTTTTATTTAACGACGCACTCAACACATTTTATTTACGGTTATATGGCGTCATACATATGGTTAAGGACCACACAGATTTTGAGAGGAAACCCGCTGTCGCCACTACATGGGCTACTCTTTCCGATTAGCAGCAAGGGATCTTTTATTTGCGCTTCCCACAGGCAGGATAGCACAAACCATGGCCTTTGTTGAACCAGTTATGGATCACTGGTCGGTGCAAGTGGTTTACACCAACTTATTGAGGCTTGCGGAGAATTCACTCAGGGTTTGGAGTCGGTATCTGGATTAAAAATCCCATGCCTCGACTGGGATCCGAACCCAGTACCTACCAATCTGTAGACCGATGGCCGGTAATACAGTACAAGAACACTGTTGTGATATCGAATGAGTTTAAACATGTACAGTAAAATACTCGTGTAACGAACTGCAAGGGACCAGACACATCGGTTCGTTATGTCAGTAGTTCGTTATATATATTTGCGGAAGTTGGCCATTTTGAGTTTTTCAAATTTAAACAAGAATTAGTGTGGGTTTTGTTTTAACATTTTTATTGATTATCACCTATATCAGTGAAATAGTTTTTGGTGCATTGCCGTTAATGCTACTGACTGATAAGATACAATTATGATCGGTTCGCTGTATATATACTAATTTACACTGAAATTCACAATTTTGACAAACAAATTGGTTCGTTTTAACAGTTAATTCGCTATACATTTTTTGTTCAGTACATTACAATTTATTAATATGGGGGGGGGGGGGGGGGGGGGGGGGGGGGGGGATTTTTACAATAATTTCGTTCTAACCGGTAGTTTGTTGTAAGCGCGTTCGTTCTAACAGTACTTTACTGTATCTAGCTATTTCTGTGAACGGGTTTTATTGTAATAACAATGGGACTTGTAAACTTGCTAAATGTGTCATAAACTATAAGTTAAAGTTCGTTTTCTTTACACCACTAGAGCATATTGATTCATTAACCATCAGCTGTTGGGTGTCAAACATTTGGTAATTTTGACGTATAGACTTAAAGATGAAACCCGCGAAAAAAAAAGATGCATCACACATTGTTTCATGATTATTGTTTTTTGCATTTACCATAGTTTGACACTCAATAGCCGATGTATTTTTCGTGCTGGGGTGTCGTTAAACATTTATTCATTCATTCATTATATGATTATTGATTAGGCTTACATTGATTTCATAATTATGAGCCTGTTCAGTGACGGGTCCAGAAAATCCATTGGCGGGGGGGGGGGGGGGGGGGTGATTCCTTGGATTCTCCAAAGTTTAAAAAAACACTCTTTTTTTGTTTAACGACACCATTAGAGTCCATTGATTTATTAATCATCGGCTATTAGATTATTAAACATTTGGTAATTTGGCATTGTGTTAGAGAGGAAACCCGCTACATTTTTCAATTAGTAGCAAGGGATCTGTTATATATCAAAGGTCGTGGTATGTACTTTTATATGCACGGCCTTTGATACCGCACTCGTGATGCACTGATCCAACGTCAAAAATTATCAAATAAAATTACCATATAACTGTCTCGAAATCTAGGGGGCCTCTGGGGGTCTCCCTTAGATACGCCACTGCCTGTGTTAAGCTTCCGTTTTCATCGTCAAAAGACAGGACAGCTCATACCACGGCCTTTGATATACCAGTCGTGGCTCACTGGCTGGAACGAGAAATAGCCCAATGGGTCCACCGACTGTGATCGATCCCAGACCGACCGCGCATTCAGCGAGCGCTTTACCACTGGGCTACGTCTCGCCCCACATACATATGGTTCAGGGCCACACAGATATTAAGAGAGGAAACCCGCTGTCGCCACTTCATGGGCTACTCTTTTCGATTAGCAGCAAGGGATCTTTTGTATGCGCCATCCCACAGACAGGATAGTAAATACCACGGCCTTTGTGAAACCAGTTGTGGGGAACTGGCTGGAACGAGAAATACCCTAATGGGTCCACCGACGGGGATCGATCCTAGACCGACCGTGCATCAAGCGAACGCTATATCAACTACTGGATGCCAAGCACTTGACAGACGTAGGATTAGCTCGTTCCAACCAGTGCACCACAACTGGTCAAAGGACGTGGTATGTGCATATAATGGATGAGGCTTTTGGCTGCAGTCACACTTTCTTGCTAGTGTTGGCGTGGTCCATTATTTCTTTGCATCAGTATAATACGGGCTATATACCACGAGGTGCGAAGAAAAGAATTATTTGTTTAAAACGAAACCTCAGCACATTTTAAACTTCGGCTATTTCGTCTAACGTGGTTATTTGAACACTTCGTTGATGCAAAGAGATGGGGTAAAGTTTGTTTTGTTTAACGACACCACTAGAGCACATTGATTTGGTAATCATCGGCTACTGGATGTCAAGCATATGGTAATTTTGACATACGTATTATAAAAAAAAGAAAGAAAGAAATGCTTTATTTAACGACGCACTCAACACATTTTATTTACGGTTATATGGCGTCAGACATATGGTTAAGGACCACACAGATTTTGAGAGGAAACCCGCTGTCGCCACTTCATGGGCTACTCTTTTCGATTAGCAGCAAGGGATCTTTTATTTGCGCTTCCCACAGGCAGGATAGCACAAACCATGGCCTTTGTTGAACCACTTATGGATCACTGGTCGGTGCAAGTGGTTTACACCTACCCATTGAGCCTTGCGGAGCACTCACTCAGGGACATACGTATTACTGTCTTGGATGGAAAACCCACTACATTTTTCCGTTAGTAGTAAGGGATCTTTTCTATACACCATCTCACAGATAGAATAGCACATGCCACGGCCTTTGATATACCAATTCATTTTATTTCAACTTATTGTCGTGCTTATATCCAATTAAGGTTTAAGCACGCTGTCCTGGGCACACACCTCAGCTATCTGGACCGTCTGGTCTTACACCTATCCATCGAGTCGTTATAACTCGCTCTGGATGGGTGCCGGTACCGGGATGCGAACACTATACCTACCAGCCTTATGTCCGATGGCTTAACCACGACACCACCGAGGTTGGTAATATACCAGTCGTGGTTCACTGGCTGCAACAAAAAGAGGAAATCCGCTGCCGCCAGACAGGCTACTAATACCGATGAAGAAGGAAGGAAATGTTTTATTTAACGACGCACTCAACACATTTTATCTACGGTTATATGGTGTCAGACATATGGTTAAGGACCACACAGATATTGAGAAAGGAAACCCGCTGTCGCCTCTTCATGGGCTACTGTTTTCGATTAGCAGCAAGGGATCTTTTATATACAACATCCCACAGACAGGATAGTACATACCACGGCCTCTATTACGCCAGTTGTGGGGCACTGGCTGGAACGAGAAATACCCTAATGGGTCCACCGACGGGGATCGATCCCACACCGACCGTGCATCAAGCGAACGCTTTACCACTGGGCTACGTCCCGCCCTTAATACCGATGAAGCAGCAAGGGATCTTTTATTAAAGTTAAAATTTTGTTTTTGTTTAACGACACCACTAGAGCACATTCATATTGGCTATTGGATGTCAAACATTTTGCAATATGACATATAGTCTTAGAAAGGAAACCAGCTACATTTTTTTTATTAGTAGCAAGGGATCTTATATATGCATTTTCCCACGGACAGGACAGCGCATACCACGGCCGATGATATGTCAGTCGTGGTGCACTGGCAGGGACGAGAAATAGCCGCAATGGGTCCACCGACGGAGATCGAAGGAGAGGATGATTTCTTTTACGACACTTCCGCACATCTTCAGTGGCGGATCCAGAAAATCCATTTGGGGTGGGTGGGGGTGGGGGGGGGGGGGATGCAGTGACATGAGGTGGAATGCCAAGTGAACTTTCGGGGATGTTTGGAGGGGATCGTAAACAAAAATCAAAATTAATATATATATAAAAAATTATAACTATCGCAAAATTTGGGGGCGGGCCTCTCTCTCCCCCCCCCCCCCCCCTTAGATCCGCCTCTGATCTTAAACTATAGGCCGAATAAAGCTTTATTTCATGTTTTATATTTATTTTATTTTTTATAATTTGTCTATTTTATATTTATATTATATGTTCTATGGCTTTTACTTAAGGATTGTCTGTTATTTCTTTTACGTTCATCGAGGTATGAAAAAAAAAAATCCTACGCAAACTGTGTGAATCGGTGAAACGTTCGTTGTCACATAAGTTTGCGGATTATTATTATTATTTATTTTTATTTTTTTAATACCCAGATGAACGTAAAAAAATTACAGACAATACTTATAATTAAATTTGAATTAAATTTGCTAATAATAACACTAAAAGTTCACATTTTATTTTGATTTATTTTTGGTCAATAACCATTAACGCTCAATAACCTGCCCATATAAAATGACGTCATCATAAAATGACGTAATGCTATTTGAATGGCGTTGTCATGGCGTTAAAGTCTGGACTTTATTAAAGTCTAGACTTTAAGGTTTATAAGCACGGGGCCAGATATATGATGTTCCCTGGCGAGGTAATTTTTACATTCAGCGAAAGATATACGCTGTGAGCTAGTAAAGCCAGGGTTGGACAACACGACTGAACTGGATGGTCGCGTCGCGTCGTTAACCACGACCCGTTAGCACTATACGACGGCCGTCGTAGGCGATCGAACATGTCGGTCGTGTCAAATACCCTCGTGCCGACTATAAATCAGTCGCAGATCCCTGGATGTTTGTTTTTTTGTTGTTTTTTTGTTTTTTTTAATAATCACTAATGCTAGTCTCATACTACCAACTGCCAGCACAAAGTTGGCCAACTTTTTGCTGTCACGACTACTACGACTGTCCGGTTGCTAGTCTAGCGCTCGATTCTTGTCGTATTACCATTAGTTGTTAACCTGAGCGCCCCCCCCCCCCCCCCCCCCCGTTGTAAGTCTGGCACTAGCATTAGGCCCATAACATACTGTGTAAGATTTCGAACGACAGGAAGCACCAACGACTTGCCACCTCGTGGACGTCCGCGTGTTACAACGCGTGGCGTAGGCCGCTATATCATGAACACGCATTTGCACTATCGATTCCAAACTGCCACTGCCACTGCTGCTAAAACACCTGGGCTTCGTAATAACCGAATCAGTGGGCAAACTGTTCGTAATCGTCTGCGGGAGAACGATTTACATGCACGACGTCCTTACGTCGGTAGCGTTTTAACGCAACGTCATCGTCTAAATCGTCTTAATTGGGCACGTGTACACACTCGTTGGATACGGCGACGCTGGAATACCGTTCTTTTTTCGGATGAATCCCGATTTTCTTTACAACGTGGTGATGGCAGGGTGCGCGTCTACCGTTGGAGAAATGAACGCTATGCTGACTGTTGTGTTCTTGAACGAGATCGTTTCGGGGGTGGGGGTTCTGTCATGGTCTGGGTAGCCATTGCCCATGGTTATCCTTCACCACTAGTCGTCATTGATGGCAATTTAAATGCTCAACGTTACCGCGATGACATTCTCGCTCATCACGTCATTCCTCTGTTCCATAACAACGCCAACATCTCGATTTTTCAGCATGATAATGCCACCTCTCATACAGCTAGAGACATTGTAAATTTTCTTAGGACAAATAACATTGATTTCATTGATGACTGGCCCACTAAAAGTCCTGATCTCAGCCCCATCGAGCATGTCTGGGATAGTCTGGACAGACGATTGAGGCGTCGTCCCAACCCACCCGCTAACGTCAACGAACTTCGTCAAGCGCTCATTCAGGAATGGAACAATATTCCACAGGCAGAAATCAACACTTTAGTCAATTCTATGCGCCTGCGATGCACTGCAGTGGTCAATTCAAGAGATGGTCATACCCGTTATTAAGTGGGTGTTTTTATTTTTAACCCCTACCACACTTGGTCAAAATTTCTCCCAGTTTCTGTTAACCTATGGCCATGATTTTTGCACTAAACGATGCATCATGGAACACTCTTTAAACGAATATATAACAATTATTCCCCTGGTTTGTTTTCATCAAGTTATGTTCAAGCAAAGTAAACGGAAGTTTCTTATTTTGTTCAGTATATATATATATATATATATATATATTACTCATTTTTTACGGCAATGAATTACGACACAAAACTGGGACATGGTACAACGCCCTTTTATATATTGCTAGCTAGAACAGTGTATTCATTCAAGTGGTTTTATAGTAAACACTATAGATACCATTATGTGAATGTGTGTTTTCATTCCCTGGGTAACATTCATTTGATAATCCAGACGTTATGATCCCTTGTTTCTCAAGGCAAATAATAGTTCTACTATGAGAGTAGTAGACAATGGGAGATCAGTTCTACTGACTGACCATGCAGTACTGCTTCTAACTATAGGCACTGTTATTGGAGTTGATGCTAAACACATCTAAGTTTAGTAAATAATTCTGAGTAATCATGAAAGTAATCGCTGATTACGATTACATCAGCAATGTAATCGATTACGATTGCGATTACATGACATTCTCAAACAATGTAATCGATTACGATTGCAATTACATGACATTCTCAAACAATGTAATCGATTACGATTGCAATTACGTGACATTCTCAAACAATGTAATCGATTGCGATTGCGATTACGTGAAAACATGTAATCGATTACAATCGATTGCGATTACTGATTACGATTATCCCATCTCTGCCCACGCCATATAACCGTGGATAAAATATGTTGAGTGCCTCGTTAAATAAAACATTTCCTTCCTTCCTTCCAATCTCAACAGTTGAGTCGCGCCGCGTTGTACAATGTGATCTTGGCTTTATATTACTGTAACCCATAAAGCAGCATTGGATCTTATCTATGTCCTTCCCCATTTATAAAGAGGATATTACAGGATTAGCAAATCTGTAATTACTGGTGACGAAGGTGTTAAATGAAGGTCACTACTAATGATATAAAGTAAACAGTATACCTAGTGGGAATGAAAGTAGAGTTAATCCAGCGTAACAGGATACTAGTTAGAACACGAGGTATAATTAGCACACTCGTCGATTCTGGTTTCAGTAAAAGATCTCACGTACATTACAGGTCAATGTCCAGGTCACACACGAAAGAAACGGAAGGCAATGGTTTATTTAAAGGGACATTCGCGAGTTTGCTGCATTTTTTAAAGATGTTATCGACAAACAGAGACTTTTTGACGACTGTAATTACATATCAAATATATTTTTCTGCATAAAATATTAGTGTTTCTGATCGTTCTAATATTTGTACTAGGTTATATTTCATTTTATTTCCAAAAAACTTATTTTTTCGTACGTACGAAATTATTTGAAGACAAAATCCAGTTTGGGCTTCTTACAAATATTAAGACAACCAAAAACATATTGAATATACAGACACTGATATTCTAAACAAGAAAATATATTTAATATGTAAGTTTAATCGTAGAAATATTTTATTACAGGGGACAATATTTCGAAATCTGAGGGAACCTGAAGTCGATTCACGTGGTCTTACCTAGGTAACCAATTGTTCAGTTACGTGAATTATATTTGCGTAACCCGTGGGTTACCTGATCGGTTACCTCAAAATTACGTTGAAATTATATTTTAAATACATAGTTTTTATGCTGAAACATAAAGTTAAAACAAATACAAAAGAAAACATTTTACACAAAAAAAATTCTTTAATGCTTAAAGTTAACAATATTATAAAAGAACTGAATGTCAGCCCCAGTACTGAAACAAAATACAAGAGCGTAGCCAGAAATGTTCTTATCATTACGCACGCCAAAGGCGTGCCCGAGCGGGGATATTCGGGGGGGGGGGGGCTCCCCCTGTGAAAAGTTTGTAACTCAGGACACCTGTAGATGCAATCTGAGCCTTTTCGGAGGCTTTTTTTTTTTTTTTTTTTTTTAGTCTTTTTTTTTTCGAGTCAGTTTTAAGAGGATATTTTATAGAACAATTACAGACAGCCTCGACCTATTCCCGGATTTTGTTTTTGCATTACGCACAAGCGTACTGTGCGTAATGGGCGCTACGCTTTTGAAATATATACATAATCATTTGGAGGGATTCCTTTTTGCGTTTTGCGGTGGCTATGCTACTTTCACTTTATCGATGGTACTTCTATACTACAGTGACGTTCCAAATGTTTGTTTTTTTAAAGCTCATTATGCGATCAATGTAATTAAAATTAGCTCCACTATTACATGTGGATCTAACAGCAGCCAGTTGGAGCTCATGTCCACCAATCAAAACCTTACTTGCAGAATCATGCCAGTGATTTGAAAATAATTTGAAAACATTCCGAATTATCCTGAGGGTATACGACATGTTTCGTGTGAATTACGAATGCCTTAAAACATGTTTTATTTTATAAAATAAATAATTTGTAATGTAAAACTGAAGACTGATTTAGTTAGGGTTTTTTTTATAAATAAATAAATAATTTTTAATGTAAAATTGAAGACTGATAACCCACCCCGTACGTATTGGTATGGTTCGCTGTACTGCGGCCACTAAAATAGACTCGCCCGATATTTTTAGAATTTGTATACTCCCAAATAACGTTATAAAAGGCGAAGTGTGATTGGTCAATATTTAAATTATTATTTACAGACGAAATGTTACCTGGACATTGGGGACTACGCAGTGTTGTTAGTTTTAAATCACTTGCAGGATTCTGCAAGTAAGGTTTTGATTGGTGGACATGAACTCCAACTGGCTGGTGTTAGATCCACATGTAATAGTGGAGCTAATTTTAATTAGATTGATTATGCGATGTTAGTATTTTTAAATTTTTGTGACACTTTTGGATTCCTGTTTACGTTAGAACTGTTTTTAACATGTGTACAATTATTGGCAATCCAATATTATGTCTACATATATTCCTTTAGAGATAAAATAGCAGCAGATAATTTAGCCGTCCCCAGCGGTCCTGAGCACATTTCTTTAAAACTTTTGGCTCGACTCTATACTGAACATTTACTTTAGACTGGTTGCAAATTACAACTGTTGAAACATAACGTTGTTTACTGATTTGCTGCGCATCAAGTATCTAAAATTCAGCCTAAAACATTTGTCGGAATACTAGTAGTATGTCTGCGTGAATAAACGTCCTGTAATCGTGAAGTTTGCAAGTTTTAATTTCTGAACGTTTACAGGTCATGACGTAACCAGTTTGCGGTTCGCGTAAATTTAACTTTGCGTAACCGACCCGCGAACAGAACGGCGGTTCGCGTGAAATATTGTGCCCTGTATTAGTCGGAAACATCTTACAATGCAACTCGGAAATGTCCCTTTAACGCATTTTATTTAGGGTTATATGGACCACACATATATTGAGGGAGGAAACCCGCTGTCGCAACTTCACGGGCTACTATTTTCGATTAGCAGCAAGGGATCTTTTATATGCACCATGCCATAGACAGAATAGCACATACCACGGCCTTTGATGTACCAATCGTGGTGCACTGGCTGGAGCGAGAAATAGCCCAATGGGCCCACCGATGGGGATCGATCTCAAACCGACTGCGAATCAAAATAGCGCTTAACTACTGGACAACGTCTCGTCCCCGGTCACACATGAACTACAGATGTGGATCTTTTACATTTTGCGATAATTATAATTTTATTATATATTAATTTGCAAATTTTTTTTACGACCCCCCCCCCCCCCCTCCAAACCTTCCCCAAAGTTCCCTTGGCATTTCATCTCATGTCACCCCCCCCCCCCCCCCCCCCCCCCAAATGGATTTTCTGGAGCCGCCACTGAACTAGGTATAAATAGGAGAGTTAAACAATTAGGGCCGAATTTATGAAAGGTGTTTATCCCTTAACCGCGTGTAACTATCCAAAACGGCCGTGTACATTTTAGTAACCGAATTTCGAAGCACGTTTATGTTACACGCGTATAACTAAGTTGACTAAGTTAGACACCTGCGTTTAAAATACATTGAAATAGATAAACGCACGCAAGGGGTTGTTTAAGTCAAAGTAATCGACACTTTTCATCAGTAAGCCACACTTAACAGTGGCGATGGATGCGTTACGGGTTCTCGAAATAGCTCAGGAAGAGGTCGAAGAGCATAGGAATAATGTCCAAAGACGGGCATTGCGAGTTTGTAAAGACCGGTGTAATCCATTAGAAGAATTTAATGACGTCAAGTTCGTGAGACGATATAGAATTTCCAAGGAGTCTTTTCGATCTCTGTTAGATGATGTTAAATTTGACCTTGAACACACTACAAAAAGGAGTCGTGCTCTTCTCCCTTTGCATCAACTTTCCATTGCTCTTCGTTTTTACGCCTGTGGATCTTTTCAAATTGTTGTAGGTGATATATGCTGTGTGTCACAGGCGACATGCTGTCAAGTAGTACATCGAGTGACAGCAGCTATATGCGAAAAGAAAGACAATTTCATACATTTTCCTAAAATCCCTACGGAAAGACACGATGTGATGCGGGGATTCTATGATATTTCACAACTTCCTGGTATTATTGGCGCAATTGATGGCTCCCATATGTCCCAATTGTGAACCATGGCGGAGTGACTGCACAAAGCTTTATGAACAGAAAAGGATATTACAGCCTTAACTGTCAGTTGGTGTATAACCACCTTCTGCTCTTCACCAATGTGGTATGTAGATGGTATGGGTCAGCTCACGATTCCAGAATATTTGAGGAGTCTCGTTTGTGTAGACAGTTTCGAAGAGGGGAGTTTAAGGGAATTTTGCTAGGGGATCCGGCATATACATGCACTACATACATGCTAACACCTGTCCGTCACCCTAGAAATGAATCCGAAGCAAGATACAACCGTGCACAAAGGAGGACAAGATCAGTCATTGAAAGAGCATTTGGGATCTGGAAGAGTAGATTCCCTTGCGTTGGTAAAGGAAATAGTCTCCGATGTTCAGTAAGTAAAATTTTATACGCCAATACATCATGTAAAAGAAAATATTAAATTATGGCAATTCACAATTTAATTAAAATATTCTTTCGACTCCAGTGATATCTATTTCAAAGTAAAGTTTGTTTTGTTTAACGACGCCACTAGAGCACATTGATTTATTAATCATCGGCTATTGGACGTCAAACATATGTTAATTGTGACACGTAATCACAGGAAATCCGCTATATATTTTCTTATATAGCAAGGGATCTTTTATATGCACTTTCCCATAGACAGAACAGTACATACCACGGCCTTTGATATACCAGTCGCGGTGCACTGGTTGGAACGGCAAAAAGCCCAATCAGATAAGTGGGTCCACCGAGCGGGTTCGATCCTTCGACGGAATCACCTCGAGCGAGCTATCTGTTTCAAATGCAATAATAAATATGTTTTAAATTCACTGGTCTATGTGCATTCACTGCAGTTGGACCACAACATTGGCTATCATTGTTGCAACAGTGTGTTTGCACAATTTGGCGAAGCGAAGGAATGGTCCTCTCCCAGATGAAGAGGACGACGGACCTGGGGAAGAAATAGAACAACCACAAGAAATGAACAGAGTAGAAGCAGACTTACGCGGCAATATATTTCGACAACGATTCATCGAGCAGCACTTTCAGTAGGATAGTACATACATACGTACACACATGCGTGGACACAAATAAATAAATAAATACACATACATACATGCATGCATGCATACATACATACATACGTAACATACATACGCAAATATAATATTAAGGTTTCAATAACAATTTTATTACAAATCAATACAAAGTTTCTTCCGTTTTTCAGTGTAATAATCAGTTTTTGCCTCATATGCCCTTTTCTTACTCCGAGCAGCATCTTGCTGTAATGAAATCAATTTCATCTTTGCTTCATGTTCAACTTTCAGATAACTCAAAGCTTCGTCTGTCTTCTTCAGTACCATTGACATGTTTCTGACAACTGGTGATGATTTATTTCGTTTACTGGAGTGACAGAAGAAAAAAATATTATGGCAAACACAAATTAAGAGTAAATAATTCCAATCTCTAAAAATCCCTTTATTATAAATCCTTGGATTGGTCAAATTCGTATCACGTGATGATAAAAACTGGCATTCATAGCACCATGAATCTCAGTTTAGCACTATTTTTGGCTATATAGCCGGAACTACTTTATGAATTATGTCAACAAAGGAATCCCCGAGGAATTTCCTTGATTCTATTTTTAGACATCAAACAGTAATCGTCTGCTGTCAAACTTCTAAACATCTTCACATATAAATTATACCATACAAAATAGGTCGCTTCAGACATTTTTATTAAAGGTTAAAAGTTATTGAAATTACTTACGTTATATGTTTATAGTGAATTCAAAATCCCACAGCTAAAAATCTATTTTGCCGATCCAAAAAAAGTATATAATTCCAATGGAATTTGGTATTTTACAAAAGCGATTTCAAAAACAAAATTCAGTCAGTTCATGCCAACCATTAGCAGTAACGCGCATTCAACGGCATTGTAGTATGACGTACACAACCCATAGTTTCTAAGTTTGCGCGCCACTGCGATGTCGAGTCGGGTTTTGAAACTAGGCATATCATGTACATGTCGGGACACAGGAACGAAGCTTCAATTCGAAGCTACAACAGAGAATGTTCCACTTTCCAAAAACTAAACATGAGCATGGCACTGTCAAATCTCACGAATACTTGTGTCGCACCACTTGAAGTCACACATGCCAAAACCATCCTGTGTTGCCACTTCCACAATTACAAGGCCAGTAAACACAGAAAGTCGCGACACACCTGTTTCATCCATTTCCGGAAACATTGAAACCACTTTCTCCATGTCAAATCTATCAACACATGGAATTATCACGCACTCAAAATTTTATAACTGTAATTTCAATGTCGTAATTGGTAAATCTGGACAGTAATCAAAAAATGGCGCCCATCCAACAGTTCGTAGTTAAATATTCATACACAAACCGCTTCACATATAAATTATAGCATACAAAATAGGTCGCTTCAGACATTTTTATTACAGGTTAAAAGTTATTAAAATTACTTACGTTATATGTTTCTAGTGAATTCAAAATGTTTTTAGTTGGTATTGAATTTAATGCAAAAAATTAATATGAATTGTATTAATGATTTGTAACATTGTCATTCTCTCATTCGGCTATTGACGGAAAAAGCCGAACCACCATAGGGATTCCGCTAATGTTGAGTATGAATTTCGTGTTAATAAAATAGTAAATAGTTGGAAAATAGAGTTCACTTTTTATTTTAAAGAGCTTTACATTAATAACATGGTTATGTGTTTGGAATTATAAGAATTCATCAAAAACAGTTTGAATAAAAGTAATATTAACCCTTTGGATTCTTGTGTTTGTATCATGGGTGAAATATCAACATCATCTTCATCCACAACTTGATCTTAATCAATTGTTATATCAATACTGAAATAAAGTATTGAAGATTTCATTGAATTGCAATGTATAATTTGTAAAATATTTAAAATTACAGGATGTCATAATATACTTATGTGCGTGTAATTACAAGTACATTATGACATTCTGCTTAGGTACTGAACTTTCAGACTTGGTAGTCACAACCTAATCCACTTGAAATTGTTGTTAATAACTGTTTTAAAAATATTTCCTTTGATATCGTTCGTTTTTTCCCATTATAACCAATGATCCACGACTGGTATACTAAAGGTCATGGTATGTACTGTCCTGTCTATTGGAAAGTGCATTTTAAAGATCCCTTGCTACTAATTGAAACATTTAGCGGGTTTCCTCTTACTATGTGTAACAATGAACAAATGTTTGACATCCAATAGCCGATAATTAATAAATAAATGTGCTCTAGTAGCGTCGTTAAACAAACAAAATTTCTTTCTTTCTTTCTTTCTGACATCGTTAAACCCAAATAACATACACCAAAACATGAAAGAAAGGGAATATTTGTTTAAAACCACTGGTTTCTACACTTCGACTGAATAGTGTCATCACATATGGTTTTATTTTATATTTAAGCATAGCGGGTTTCCTCTCTAAGACTATACGTCAAAAGTACCAAATGTTTGACATCCAACAGCCGATGATTAATCAATCAATGTGCTCTAGTGGTGTCGTTAAACAAAACAAACTTTCACTTTAAACTTTATTATATTTGTTTACTGATTCCTCAGCACATTTTAAACCACGACCATTTCAGGGGCGGATCCAGGAGGGGTTACAGAGCACTGGCGTAGGAAACAGGGGGGTGGCAAGGGGGTATGTGCTCCCCCCCCCCCCCCCCTACACACACACACTTTTAAGATATTTTGCTTTATATTTGCTTTATGTACAAGTGGGTAAATATAAAAGAGTAGCCCATGAAGTGGGGACAGCGGGTTTCCTCTGTCAATATATGTGTGGTCCTTAACCATATGTCTGACGCCACATAACCGTAAATAAAATGTGTTGAGTGCGTCGTTAAATAAAAGATTTCCTTCCTTCCAATGTATTCTCTGTAGAAAAATGACCGGGGTCATTATTCTACGGGTGTTAAAATACCACATTACACCGGTAGGATTTGCTGTTTCAATCCAAATTTATATCAGTGTATATCCACTTACTATCATACTAACAATTAAAATAACTGAAAACCACCTAAAATATTAAAAATAAGTTTGCCAGTGGAAGCAGGGGCTGATCCAGTAAATATGGGGGGGGGGGGGGGGGGGGGGGGGGGGGGGGGGGAGGCTAAGAGGAAAAGGGAACATAGATAAGCTCGTGTATATTATATTACTTGACCCATTCATTTATCTTGAAGAAAGATCCTCCACCTCAGTGTGAGCACTGTCAGCGTATTCTGACGGTAAGCCACATTTTGGTGGAGTGTACGCATTTGTCAGCAACTCGAAAAGATTTATTTGGACAAAGAACTGTGATGGAATCGTTTCGATTCCATCCAGAACTTTTATTGCAGTTTTTTACGTGATACGGACTTTTATTCTAAATTTTAATTTTATATATCTGTGATATTTGAATTTTTTGCACAGTTCTTTACACTGTGTTTTTATTTGACTCTTGAATTTTTATTGGGATAAAGTTATAATTGAGTGAAACATGAGTCTGTGACTTTGAAATGGTGAAATAGCCTCTAAAAATTGACTAAAACTCGACTCCATAACTGTGACTTCTCAGACGCACGAATTGATAATCTAAATCATAAAGTCTAAAGTAAAGTATAATTTCAGTTATCAAAAACGGCTATAATAGTCAAAAATATGCCTTAGTGTTTAAAAACTAGGTTATGTCCTTTAAGGGAAAAGCAATCATTTCATTTCGTGTGTGCAGTCTACACCACATCGTGGGACAACGCTAATCAAAGCTAACAATAGTATTAACCTTTTGGACTTCAGCTGGGCTCGTCTTCTTGGTTTTAATTAGACAGCTTATTAGTTGTTTGGTTTTTTGTTTTGTTCGTTTTCGTGTCATGACTCTAACCCATCGCGTTTTGTTCAGCAGTACAATGACTCGCTATTGTGTGAATTTGCCAGAATTAATTCTCAGAATGTACCAATCGCTAAAAATATACGGAGGTTTTCTTAGGACGTCTGTGTGTAATTAAAATGCATGCCTGTTACAGATAGGAATAATAATTATAATAATAATTCAGGGCCGTAGCTAGCCGGGGGGGGGGGGGGGGGGGGGGGGGGGGTCCAAAACATCCGAAAAACATTATAGAAACTTAAAAAAAATTCTCTTCTTAACCGTTTAAGGAGTTTTAGACAATTAACTACTTAGAAAGAAAAAATCCTAGCTATGGTCCTGTAATTTATACACGGAGTTTTCGAAATTTAAATTTAAAGGGACAGACCCTAGTTTCAACCCGTGAAAATTAACACTTAGTTTAGTTAATCTACAAACCTGTAACACATTTGAATAAAGTTACAAATGATTGAAACATAAGTCTCTGACTCTGAACTGGTGAAATACCCTCTGTAAATAGATTAAATTAGACTCCATAACTGTTATTTCTCAGACGCACGTGCGTTTTTAAAAATATGAGAAATACCTTTTGTGATATTAAAAACACCAGGATGACCAAAAACACTTCGAATGTACGGAAATTGATAATCTAAATAATAAAATATAAGTAAAGTATGATTTCAGTTAACAAAAAGGGCTAGAATAGTTAAAAACTAGGGTATGTCCCTTTAAGAATCGGTGTACTAAACTATAGAGAAATATTAATATAAAAGTGTCTGTGCATATTCCCCTCCCCCCCCCCCTCTCTCTCTCTCTCTCTGTCTCTCTCTCTCTCTCTCTCTCTCTCTCTCTCTCTCTCTCTCTCTCTCTCTCTCTCTCTCTCTCTCTCTCTCTCTCTCTCTCTCTCTCTGTATTTTTGCCCCTCTGTAGTTAAAATATGCGAAGGTTTTCCAATGTATATTACCAAATCTTATTAAAAGACAATAGTAAAATATCATGCACCTGTTTAATCAACATATACATAATAGATATAAATACAGGAAAAGGGCTGGGGTGGGTGGAAGAATAGACCGCCCGAGCTGGCGAGTAAAAAGGAGCACCAGCAGCCAGACCAGACTGAGTAGCGGCGAGGGGGCAGCGGCAGTTTTGGTGCTATTGAATATCTCCCCCCCCCCCCCCCCCCCCCCCCACCCCGAAAATCTCACTTTTTTCTTCTTCTTTCAGGGACCCCCTGAAGCGCAGGGATCCGTAGCACGTACTACATTTGCTACTAGGATAAACCGGCTCTCTATTTTATGCTCGTATATGTCATTTTTGACTAAAGTCGTTAGTTCGCGGTAAAAAAAAAATCAATTTTTGCGGGCATCAAATATGAATCCAGAGTCTATGAGCATGTTAATGATACCAGAAAGTCAAACCATGTGCCGTTAACTTGGGTGTAACTACTGTTATTACTATTAGGCATAAGATATTCTTAGCAAGGCTACTGATCTCCATTATCAATGATTATAGCTAGGAGTCAAGACAACTATAGTCCGTCCCATCCTTCTGTAAAGATGTTTTTTGTAAATATTTTCAGTTTGGTTTCACGTAAGAAGAAAAGTAAAAATGTTTTAGAAATTACAAAAATATACTATTTTTGTGTGTGATTTAGGTTAACAACTGGCTCAGAACTAAATAATTAGTAGTGCATTTCATAGTATGAAAAACAGCGTTCTTTGTGGGACGGACTGTAGATGGAATTAAGTTAGTTGTAACTAGTCATTATTATTATTATTAAGGTATCATATCGAAAGTTTAGATGTGGTGAGGTGTACTTTCTCTTGAAAATACGACTGCCCTGTTGTAAGCCAGCCGTCATTAGCTGAGGCTATAAACACGGCCGCTGTCAACGTTGTTGAGGAGAGCGGGACGTAGCCCAGTGGTAAAGCTCTCGCTTGATGCGCGGTCATTTTGGGATCGATCCTCGTCGGTGGGCCCATTTGGCTATTTCTCGCTTCAGCCAGTGCACCACGACTGGTATATCAAAGGCCGTGGTATGTACTATCCTGTCTATGGGAAGGTGCATATAAAATATCCCTTGCTACTAATCGAAAAGAGTAGCCCATGATGTGGCGACAGCGGGTTTCCTCACTCAATATATGTGTGGTCCACAACCATATGTCCGACGCCATGTAACCGTAAATAAAATGCGTCGTTAAATAAAATATTTCCTTCCTTCCTTCTCTAGAAAATACGACTGCCTTGTTGTAAGCCAGCCGTCTTTAGCCGAGGCTATAAACACGGCCACCGTGTATACTTCTATGTTGTTGACATTTCATTCATTTCAACTTAGTTTCGTGCTTATATCCAATTAAGGTTCGAGCACGCTTTCCTGAGCATACACCTCAGCTGGACTGCAGGGCCTTAGCTAGCGGTGGGGGGGGGTCCGGAAAAAATTATAGAAACTTAAAGAAAATTCTCGTCTTAACCGTTTAAGGAGTTTTCGACTATTAACTACTCAGTTGCCCCCCCCCCCCACCCCCCCCCCCCCCCCCCCCCCCCAAAAAAAAAAAAAATATATATATATCCTAGCTACGGCCCAGAGCTGTCTGTCCAGGACAGTGGGTTAGTTGTTATTGAGAGAGAAAAGAGGGTGTAGTGGTCTTACACCTGCCCATTGAGTCGTTAAAACTAGCTCTGGCTGGGAGTCGGTACCGGGCTGCGAACCCTGTACCTACCAGCCTTACGCCCGATGGCTTAACGACGACACCACCGAGCCAGTTATGTTGTTGACAAAGACTGCTGGTCCACTGAGGTTGTATTTATGGAATTCATCCTTGTAGGGGCGGGAGTTAGCTCAGTTGGTTTAGTGCTCGCTTGAGGTGCTTACGTCGCAAGATCGAACCACCTCAGTGGATCTATTCAACTGATTGGTTTTTTTTTTTTCCACAACTGTTCAAGAAATGTTTTATTTAACGACGCACTCAACACATTTTATTTACGGTTATATGGCGTCAGACATATGGTTAAGGACCACACAGATTTTGAGAGGAAACCCGCTGTCGCCACTACATGGGCTACTCTTTCCGATTACCAGCAAGGGATCTTTTATTTGCGCTTCCCACAGGCAGGATAGCACAAACCATGGCCTTTTTTGAACCAGTTATGGATCACTGGTCGGTGCAAGTGGTTTACACCTACCCATTGAGCCTTGCGGAGCACTCACTCAGGGTTTGGAGTCGGTATCTGGATTAAAAATATCATGCCTTGACTGGGATCCGAACCCAGTACCTACCAGCCTGTAGACCGATGGCCTAACCACGACGCCACCGAGGCCGGTAGTGCTCGCCTGAAGTGCTTGCGTCGCAGGATCGAAAGACCTCAGTGGATCCATTCAACTGATTGTGGGGTTGTTTTTTTCCATAACTATTCAAAGGCCGTGGTATGTGCATTCCTGTCTGTGGGAAAGTGCATATAAGGCCCCGTATCCATAGAGTGTTCTCTTGTGAACTTGTGACCTTGTGGCATTGTGACCTCGTGACCTGGTCTTGTACTCTCTGTCTCCATAGCATGTTCCCTGTGGTATGTGCACTGTTGATTTATTGTACTTATAAGCAGGTGATAAAAGAAACACTGAACATAAAAAATTGAAACTCAAGGAAATAACAAAAATATTTTAATAACGAAAGGAGGAACAGAAAAACTGAAGATGAGGAGGATGCTGCCATTGCATTTGTTTTCCTCGCTGCTGCTCATCTCAAAAAACAACGTGTTTAGGCAACGCCCACAGTACTGGATTCGGCCATTTTATAGAATGCGGGAAGAAAAAGGTGAATATTACAGAACTTTCCAGGCCTTGAAACAGTGTGGCGATGAAGATCTCTTCTTCAGCTATACTCGTATGAGTACTGCATCCTACAATGAACTCAAGGGCCTTGTTCTACCCAGACTTCAATCTGCCGGATCCAACTGGCGCAAATCCATCACAGCTGAAGAAAAACTGATTTTAACACTAAGGTAAGAATTGTTCATGTTAGTTCTGATTTTCAGAGTAGGATGTGCCGATCGGTATGAAATGATACGCTTGCGAGGTAGGTGGTTGTGTGGGGGTAGATAAAGTACTGCTGTACTCCGATGACTGATACGGACTTATCCCTGAGGCTGATGATGTATAACCAAACTGGGGATGATATTGATGGGGACGAGGTGTATGCACCGTAAGCTCGGAGAGGGCCTTCAACACACTCATTTGAAAAGTGAGGAAATCCGATGAAGAAAGTTTATCAACTTCAGGAAGGATCGAGCGAAAGAATCCCAAGCGGTGCGATTCAACTGGAGGGGATGCATTGAATCACTGTGTGATGTTCTTGGCAGCTTCACTGATGCTAATGGCGGTATCATTGGCTCTATCATGTCTTAAGTGATTCTTCGGATTGGTAATACTTTTGTTCACTCTTTTGGCTGGCGGTTTAATCAGTTCGGGAAATATCTCGCCCAAATTGTTATCCGCCTGCGATGCGGTTTCTCCATCCTGTCTTTCGTCTTCATTTTGGTTTTCAATTCCATCGGCATCATTATAATCACCTTCGTCGTCAACTGAACAGTTGCTGACCGTGTTTCTTGGCACCTTGGTTGGAATAAGAAATGACATGGCTTCCATATGCTTCCATGATGTCCGATTGGATGTTCAATTGCCAGAGGGAAGTTTCTTCTGCCAGAGAAGTGCCTTCGAGTGCGCCTGTCTCAATTTTGTCCACACTTTCTGCACATTGAACTCTGAAAAAGATTATTGATAATAATAATATATTCATAACAGCCTACAACAATGAAAGATTTAAAAATATTGTGAATATATTTAAAATTAAATATTTAAAAGAGATATTTTTTTAAACTTTTTTGATATCAGATAATTATCATTTCTCAAATATAATGGCATCATGTTACAAAACGTAGGTTCAGTATAAACAAAAAACCGGTAACCATAAACCTCGTTAACATTTTCTTTATTCTTTTATAGGCATCTGGCTACTGGATCATCATTTGCATCTATGAGTGTTCCTTTCCATACGTCAAAACAAGGTATTGCAAGACACGTGCATACAACATGCCAAGTCCTGTGGGAAGTTCTTTAACCTATGGTCATGCCACTTCCAACATCTGAGGATTGGCGAAATTGTGCAAGACGATTTGGAGAACTCTGGGATTATCCCTTTGCCATCGGAGCACTGGATGGAAAACATATTCCTTTGTATAATCCAATTCACGCTGGTTCCATGTACTATAACTACAAAGGCTATCCTAGCATTGTTTTGATGGCATTCAGTGATGCAGACTCCTGTTTTATTCTTACTGATTGTGGCCAGTACGGCAGGATTAGCGATGGAGGAGTTTCTGCAAATACTTGCATGTGTAAAATGTTAAATAATGGCAAACTGAACATTCCGAGTGATGGTTTTCGAGTGAGTACATCCGACCTGGAAATTCCATACATGATAATTGCTGATGAGGCTTTCCCGTTAAAGGCACAGTTGATGAAACCATATCCAGGGCGTGGTATGGATGATATGAGAAGAGCTTACAATTATCGCCATTCGCGTGCCCGACGTTCTGTAGAGTGTGCATTTGGCATTCTAGCGAAAAAATTCGAAATATTTCAGAGAGCTATGCGCCTTCAACCAGACAAGGCTGTTATGGTAACAAATGCTGGATGTGTCCTTCACAATTTTATTCGTCGTCGTGACGGACAATTGATTGATCGAAGTTCAGACATTGTTTATGAAGAAATAGCTCCCCTTGGAGGAGGTATGATCCACCTTCAACGGCAGGGTGGAGGGAGAGCAGCGGATAGGGCAGTTGCCATTCGAGACGCTATCAAAGACTTTGTTACCCATCCAGACGGCACTGTGTTCTAGCAAATGGAACATGTTTACCGCAATGTTTGAAAACTGTTATCTTAGACCTAGGTACTAGATTTTCAAATATATTAAGTGATGAAATGTTTTAAGATAAATTGTTGTTGTACAACACAGTATCTTCAAAAACGACACCGTATAACGTGAAATAATAATTTATGTAATTTCAATTTACTTTTGAAGTAGTAAATATGAAAACTCACCTGTTGTTGGGCCAAATTTCTTTTGAATGATACTCCATACGAGTTCTCGCTGGTGTTTGTCATGGTACTTTTTATTTTTAGGATCCCACAACAGCTCATATCCCCTCACCTCCTCAATTAAATCACCTTCACTCATACTGATAATAGCAAAAATGTCTTGTTCACTTTCGTGCCGTATGAAAAAGAATGAGCATGTGCATTCCCTGTGTTCCTGGTCAGTAGGTCGCACGTGCTGTGCACAAGGCCACGTGTTCCCTGGGTTCAACCTATGGGAACGGCCACTAAGGAAAACAAAGGTTCATTGTCTGTGTGGCGCGTCACAAGGGTACAAGGGAACAAGGAACAAGAGAACACGCCACAAGAGAACACTTAAAAGATCCCTTGCTGCATTAGTAAAAATGTAGCGGGTTTCATCTGATGACTACGAGTCAGAATTACCAAATGTTTGACATCCAATAGCCGATAATTAATTAATGTGCTCTAGTGGTGTCGTTAAACAAAACAAACACACTATCGTCCCTGTATGGTGTGTGTATGGACACTGTATGGTATAGTTGACTGCACTTAAAAGTTTTGTTTTGGTTAACGACACCATTCAGTGGCGGATCCACAAAATCAATTTAAGGGGGATGACATGTGACCAAAGGCCTCAAACGTTCCTGAAGGGATTTCTCGGATTCTCAAACGTAAAAAATTAAGGAAAAAATTAAAATTAAGGGGGGGGGGGTGATCCGCCACTGCCACTAGAGCAGACTGATTTACTAATCATCGGCTATTAGATGTCAAGCATTTACTAATTCCAACAGGAAACCCATTACATTTTACCATTTTTAGCAAGAGATGCACCGTCCAACACAGGATAACACATATCACGGCCTTTGTTATATTAGACCGGCCTCGCTGGCGCAGTGGTTAAGCCATCGGACTACAGGCTGGTAGGTACTGGGTTCGGATCCCAGTCGAGGCATGGGATTTTTAATCCAGATACTGACTCCAAACCCTGAGTGAGTGCTCCGCAAGGCTCAATGGGTAGGTGTAAACCACTTGCACCGACCAGTGATCCATAACTGGTTCAACAAAGGCCATGGTTTGTGCTATCCTGCCTATGGGAAGCGCAAATAAAAAAATCCCTTGCTGCTAATCGGAAAGAGTAGCTCATGTAGTGGCGACAGCGGGTTTCCTCTCAAAATTTCTGACGCCATATAACCGTAGATAAAATGTGTTGAGTGCGTCGTTAAATAAAACATTTCTTTCTTTCTTTGATCTACTAGTCGTTGTGCACTGGCTGGATCGAGATATAGTCCAATGAATCCACCAACGGGGATCGATCCTAGACCGACAGCGCATCTGGCGAGCGCTTTACTACTGGGCTACGTCCAGTTCCTGGCTGAACTAGGGCGAACGAATATCCCTGCGAAGTGTTGCAGTACGAAGAAGACTGTCTACAGTGCAGATCGGAAGCAGAAGCGATCAGAAGGATCGGAAACTGTTAAGAAAGCCTTGCGTGTTGTTTTATATTACAGATACATGTACTGTAAATCTACTATATATTGCATCATGAAAGTATTGCGAGTAGTCAACAATGGCCAAAACTGCGTGTAGAAAGTACTGCGACCTCAGCTGATAGAACTGTATTTAAAACTTAACACAATAACGTTGTTTTATCATTAGCCGCAAGGAGTGAAAACTTAGACGTGTTTTTTCAGTTAATTGGCAAGCTGACGTTTTGAGCTAAGCATGTCCACAGATGCAAATCTTTTCTTGACTTGTTACGCAAACGGTCATTCGAAATTAGATTTGTTCCGGCTGGCTGCACTGGTGAGCTGCAGCCAGTGGATCTGTCCGTGAACGGTGATTTTAAATCTGCCATGAAGGAAAGGTTTACTCAGTGGTATGCTGATACTGTAGCTAAGAACTTGAAAGAAAAGAATGACAAAGGTGTTGACTTAAGAATAAGTGTGATCAGGCCTATTCATGCTCGGTGGGTTGTGGCCTGCATGGATCAGTTGTGGAAAGACAAAGAAATGATTCTCAGGGTATGGTGTTTGGCAGGATTACTAGGCCAAAGTGAGTAATTGTGCAATTTACAAAGACTGAACATGTTTGCTTATGACTGGTTGATTATTAAATTACTAAATAAAACTGATTTTTAATTATTTTGATACTTTGTTTTTCTTTTCTTTTTTCTTTTTTTTGAAAGAAAAAAAATCACCAACGACAATACTGCGTGGAGAAAGTATTGCGATCTTTAGTTCATCGCAGTTTTCGCAGTACTTTGTTGTTCGCAGAACTTTCTGTATTTACAGTATATACTTGTATGTAACAGACAGTTTCTTGAAGAAGGAAGGAAGGAAATGTTTTATTTAATGACACACTCAACACATTTTATTTAAGGTTATATGGAGTCGGAAATATGGTTAAGGACTACACAAATACATCTGTATTGAGGGAGGAAAGCCGCTGTCGCCACTTAATGGGCTATTCTTTTCGATTAGCAGCAAGGGATCTTTTATATGCATCATCATAAAGACAGGATAGCACATACCACGGCATTTGATGTACCAGTCGTGGTGCACTGGCTGGAGAGAAATAGCCTAATGGGCCCACCGACGGAGATCGATCCTACACCGACAGCGCATCGAGCGAGCGCTTTACCACTGGGACACGGACAGTTTCTTGAAGTCAAACAACACCCTTTTGTCATTATCTGTTTTAATATTCAGAAACATCGTTCTGCCACCGTTTTGTGTAATGCTAGGTGACACTACCAACTGCCAGCAGAATGTTGTCCAACTTTCTGTTGTCACTTCTACGGCTGTCCAGTTGCTAGTCTGAGCGCTCTTACAACTCATTCTCGTCGTATTCTCGGAACCGGCGTGACGTTACACGGCCTAGTTACCGATCTTTGGGTCTTTGGGGGTGAAGCAAAGCCTTAGTGATTACTGGTTTACATAGAATAAAGTTATCATATTAACTTTTTACATGCCTTACATATTGTCATTTATTTTCTGTAGCTAACACATAGTTGCAATACGTCTTATGTGTATTATAACTGCTTGGGTTGCCATATAAGAGAAACGAACAACGGGAATCTGAATTAGTATAATCTATATTTAGTACCGATGTGTTTCCGTGTACTTTGAATGTCGAGGGGACAGGGCAGGTTAGGCAGAATATAATTTTTGTTGATGCAATTTTTAGGTAATGTTAATTATAAATTTTAACAAGTTTGAAATGATAAGATAATTATTAATATAATAATTATGATGTGGGCTACAAAATATATAATTTGTATTTATAATAAAATTTGTATGCATGATTAAGTTAATTATTTTTATGATTTAATAATTATTTTATTTCCAAATAATATGTAATGATTAAACAATGGCAAAGTTGTTACTTTACAAGTTCAAAATTACAATAGTATTATTGTCATATCTTATATAGATGTATTGGCAACAGTATGTTCCACTGAATACATTCTTTTATTCATACAACAAAATAGTTTCTTGAAATAATGAAATGCTTTTGTTTTTTCAGATTGTAAAATTACCACATGATGTTGCCCTTCCTTACCGGTTGAATGTAGGCAAAAAGAAAATAGCAATAATAAAATATAGCCATCCTCAGACCTTGACATCTAGGGGTAGCAATATCTCTCTCTACTTACCCATCACACCTGAGATTAGTTTCAAGGAGAATAAATATAGTTTCCTTTGGCATGTGAATTTATATACATGTAGTATCAATATGGTAATATTTTAAATTGCCCCCAATAAACTACATTAGGGAGCAAATAATCAGTTCTCTCAGTTATTTTTATGTTGAGGTCTACAACCTAATGAAACATAAGTGTTACCTCGTCCAAGAAACATGCAAATGTTTTAATAATAGGGTTTAACCTGGTATATTTAGTAATAAAACACAAAAACTTACCTGAGTAAATAATGGTTAATATATATATGTATAATATTGGTGTTTTATATCTAGTCACAATGGATATTGCAGATATTTTCTTGTTTAGTCTTGTGCTGTATTGGAATTGTTATTGCAGTTCAATTTAAGTAATATCTACAAAACTAATTTTTAATAGTATACAGCTGGAGAAAGGAGGCAAATATGGTTGTTAATAAACTGATCTATATCGGTATGCCTTCTACTAGACTACACATATTTAACCCAAGTTGCTTTTAACCCGGGTTAAATTACCTCATGTAGATGTACTTATGTAGCATATTCAAGGAAAATATATGAATGAGATAGTTAAATGCTATATTCTCCATGTCAAACAGTGTTTTCAAAATGGAAAACAAATATCAGATATGGCAGTTGACCATTCATTTTATTGCAGGTAATTTCTAAAGCAGATTACACACACACACACACTGAACTGTAGAATACCATGAAACTACATATATATATGTAAAAAGGTAAGTCCTCTATGTTGAACAAGTAAAATTTACAAATGTACCACAACCACCAAATTACATTGATCCACAATAGAATAGATTTTTATGTATTTTTAGATTTATGTATATGTATGTGTAGTGTTTTCCCTAGCTTGTTTTAGCACGGTGCAGCACCATGCCTCAATAGTCTAGCACCATCTTGCCTTAATCAGCACCATGCTGCCCTGAGATTAAATAATCCTTTTTCACTTATTAATTCTAAAATTGCCGTTATAAAACGCACAAAAAGGTATTATTAATTAATAAAATATGCCTTTTACATCTTTTGCCATTCATTTATTAAAGGAAACACATAAATTACATTAATGTTTATTTCAAATAATTTTTGTGTATTTTTAATGAAAAAAAGTGGCCCGAAAATGGTGAAAATGCCCCAAAAGTGTTTGGTCTACCATGCCTTGACAAATTTCTAGGGAAATCAATAATGTGTGTGTGTGTGTGTGTGTGTGTGTGTGTGTGTGTGTGTATGTATGTATGTATGTATGTATGTATGTATGTATGTATATATATATATATTGTATGTATGTATATGTATACATATACATATATAGATATATATATATATACACACACACACACATACATACATACATATATATATATATATATATATATATATACACACACACACACATTAGTGATTTCCCTAGAAAGTTGGCATATATATATATATATATATATATATATATATATATATATATATATATATATATATATACTGAAACAAAGGCACACACACATTATTTACCCTCTGCACCAAAGTAAATACTAAAAACACTGAGAGAAAAGGGGGGGGGGGGGGGGGGGACGACCTATATTTTCTTACTGCAGGCCTGCTACAGACACATTTGCAAAAAAAATATTAATAATTAAAGTTTAAACAAGAATTTAGGCCTATATTATAATTATTATATGTGTGTAATTTAGCAGTATAAACTTTTATTTTAAAATTAAAAAATAAATAAGATGTAGTAGCTGTGGTATGGCAAAATAAATACAAGTATAGATAATATCCAAGCAACTAAGATTAAGTGGAAAAATAAAGACCACACAAATTTAATGATAAAGGAATATACTCTTTATTCAAGAACTGGATGCATCGTTTTGTTGGGGGGGGGGGGGGGGGGGGGGGGGGGGGGGGGGGGGGGGTTCGGGTTCATGGAAGATGATGGAATTGTGTATTTTATTTACAGTATAATGTGGGATTTTTATCACTGCACATGCTTTAACCATTTTGTTTGCTAAATTAATCTCTGTTGGTTTCAACAAGCAACAACATTAAAGTCAATGTAGTCACATTCTGTGAAGGAAGCCATGGAATTCCATCAGGTTTGTCGTTTTAATGACCCTACCCACAAGCGGCGCCTAGTCTCTTCTTTTGGAAATTTGTAAAACGATATTTTTTTTAACATCATGTTGTGGTTTATGCAGTCAACTGCACAACATGTGTTAGGCATTGCGACCGTTAACTGTTGTAAATGATCGACCAAAGTTGCCTCATTTCACTATCAAACCATACGTAACTAAGGAGAAGCTTCACCGCGTCACGTGATAAACAATGGCGGCCAGGGGTCTTAGTACCCGTATGTTCAGTTCCGAGAATAACTCATTAGTTGTTAGTTGGTAGTCTGGAGCTAGCATTAGACCACTTTTCTATAATTTACAAGAGCGTGTGCATTAAGGGATCGTTTGTATGCTTTCCCATAGACAGGGCACTACATACCACATCCTTTATATCGACCAATCAGGCCCTCTGCCTTCCCTGTTACTGTGTTTGGACTGCTGGAAATGCTGAATTACTTTTACAATTGAAATTCAAAATTTTCTCAGGGGAGCATGCCCTCCCTCCATTCCATAACAGATTCAGACCCTCAAACCATCGAACTGACAGCAACCCACCCATCCCCCACCCCCACCCTCACATTCAAATACACTCCACAGGCCCCGTTTGTGGTATGTAATACAATATAATTATAATATAAGAAATGAACAAAAACTGACGTATGTAGCACACGGTACAGTACAATTGGTTTATTGCATTGTAACAAATACATAAAACCATATGTAAGTTTATGTATGTAATATAGAAAGAAAAAAAAAGGATTATACTTGCTATAACGCTGTTTTAGTATCACAAAAACGGTGTAGCATATTTACAGTGTATGTAGCAGAATGTAACCAATAGTTTCTTCAAAGACTTTTGTAAAACGAAAAGCTTTATAGTACAAGACTTAGCAAACACAACTATACTTATTTCGTATTTGGGAAGAATCACACGAGCACACGAAGCTATATAAAGCAAATACAACTATAGTTACACTGAACTCCACTGTAGACTTAGGTAAAATACAGGCTTCACCGAGGAATCGAAATTCAGCCAATCAGAGCACGGCTTACTCGGTGAACTTCCAGTTTACGAAGTGTCTGCATTTGGTCCGCGCTCGCGTCGATTACTAAATCCTTTATTCCAAATTGTAGGCTCCAGAGTTAGTCACTGGCGAAGTCTAGGCAAATCCGTGTGGGGTGCCTGCTCTGTGGATAGGGGCACGTAAAAACGAGTTTCCCAGTTTCCCAGAATCCATTAAACAGCATTTTCCAATTTGTAAGTTTTGCTATTTTGAGGTTATAACACAGACAAACATAAGCATTGTTAGTTTGTTTTGTTTAACAACACCACTAGAGCAGATGGATTTATTAATCATTGGCCACTGGATAACAAACATTTGGTAATTCTGACAGTCATCAATGGAAACGTGCTACATTTTTCCTAATGCAGCAAGGGATCTTTTATATGCATTTTTCTCAAATACAGAAAATCAGATACCATGACCTTTGACCAGTTGTGGTGCATTGGTTGATTGATTGATTTCAACTTATTTTCGTGCTTATATCCAATTAAGGTTCAAGCACGCTGTCCTGGGCACACACACCTCAGCTCTCTGGGCCGTCTGTCCAGGACAGTGGGTTAGTTGTTAGTTGGTTAGTGGTTAGTGAGCACTGGTTGAAACGATAAAAAACCCAAACAATAAACTATTCAGTTGAATGGATTCACTGATGTGGTTCGATCTTGCAACTCGAGCACCTCAAGTGTGCACTCAACTGACTGAGCTAAATCCAATCCCACAAACACACCACTCAATGTTCAGTTGTTATTGCTATGGCAATAACAACTTAACATTGAGTGACAACAATTTGACGCATACTGAACAACTGAACATGGTAACAACAATTCGACGCATACGTATCATTATAAGGTACAGTTGTAAAGCCTAGATCACATTATACAACGCGACTCAAGTGGATGGCCGCGTCGTGTCATGTCACTAGCCACAACTCAGATTCTGATCATGTAACAACAATTCGACACGTAAGTATCATTATAAGGTACAGTTGTAAAGCCTAGATCACATTATACAATGCGACTGCGTCGTGTCATGTCACTAGCCACAACTCAGATTCTGACCATTTAACAACAATTCGACACGCTATAAAACACAATAACCTTGACCCTTGTATACAATTTTGGGGTAATTAATTACTTTCCAGAATACAACATCTGTGAAATACATTTTTGTTTTCTTCTTCTATCCGGGCAGGATGTAGGCCAGTGGTAAAGCATGCACCCGATGAGCCGTCAGTTTAGGATCGATCCCCTTCAGTGGGCCTATTGGGCAATTTCTTGTTTTAGTCAGTGCACCATGACTGGTGTATCAAAGGCTGTGGTATGTACTATCCTGTCTGTGGGATGGTACATATAAAAGATCCCTTGCTACTAATGGGAAAATTTGGCGGGTTTCCTCAGTAAGACTATACATCAGATGTTTGACATCACAATAGCCGATGATTAATAAATCAATGTGCTCTAGTGGTGTTGTTAAACAAAACAAATTTTAACTACTTGTATCCTTTTTACAACTACATATCCGAGTGATGCATTTTTAGTGGAGTTCGGCATATTTCTTTCTTGTTGGGGAGGTCATCTCATGAACACACAAATTAATCTACGCTAAGCAAAAAGTTATATTATATTAATTTATTTTGTATTGGACAGAACATCATATAAACACAAATCATTTTTAAAAGCTACCAATAATAATTATGTTATAAATATTACACTAAACATATAACAAACAAAGCAATAGTAATAATTATTTAAAGCACAGCTTTATAGCAAATGATAAATTCTGTAAAATAACCAGTGGATGGAAACATTTGAAACTACATGTAAAACACATCAATATTGGGTAACAGTATTCTTTCCATGTCCATTTTTCTGACACCTAAATTTACTAATTAAATAGAAAATCAAAAGAAATAAAACAATCGAATACTGGTACATTTTAATACAAAAATTCGATAATATATACACCTCAGCAAACGTTAGGCCCCACTCAAAAAAATAACCACAAAAAAAAAAAAAAAAAAAAAACTGCAATTAACTTTGCTGAGGTGTATAGAGTTAAACGGAATCAAACATCTGTGTGATATTTCGAGTCGACAGGTGTGCAATGGAAATTGGACGATCCAGGATCTGGAAGAAATGGCGCCAGCTCTTGGAAAGGAATGGCAGAAAATGTCATTGTTACAAATCAGGCTATTCATTATTATTACAACGAGTTGTGTGTCAATGCCGTCATTCGTGTGTGTGGTGGTTCATCAAATCGAGAAGGTCACATAAATTCAAAGACAGGTTTAGTGTTCTGTTATAGGGACTGTTCTCAGTTTTTTGCATGTTATGGTGTTGCCGATTTAACAGAGACGGTTTAATTTGTATATTAAATACCTTTTTGTGCATAAAATACCAGTGGCTATTAAATGTGTTTCTGATTATATTATGTCAAACTTGACTATTTCCTAATATGTCTATTTTTCGTACACACAAAATTATTGGGAGATGAAATCCAGTTAGGTTGACTTACTAACATTTAGGACAACAAAAAGCACACTAATAATACAGACACTGATATTCTAAACAAGGAACTAAATTTAGTATGTAATTTTAATCATTAAAAGATTTTTATTCTCCTATATTTCCCAGTCCTTTCCATTATATGCATCATAGCAATTTGTTTTGGTTTTTTTACCAATCTTTAATTTATACAGAAACATTACAAATGCATTTATGTATCAAATTGTTATATATGACTGTATAACATTATTATACCACAAATTAGATATATGTACTTGTATATAAATTATATTACTTTGATGTAAGGCCATGAATTCAAGGCTCCCCAACCTTGACATGGTCAGAATGGACTGGGGGAAAATAAATATTTAAAAAATGGAATAACACTGCAACAAACTCAGGACAGCTCTTTTAATTACTGTGCTGTACATACACACGTGTGTACAGTTGTATACATTGTCACAGAGAGTGGTTCTCGTCTTATCTTGAGACAGATAGCTCTATAAAATCACAGATTAACAGGGCTCGAAATTAGGAATTAGTTACCAATAGCAATTTTGAAATAATTTTGCCCAAGGCAAAACGCTTTCTTACAGCAATTTTGATTCTGCTTACAACAATTTTAAACCAGTAACATTTACAACAAATAAAAGCGAAAATAAATCTTTCAAATTATCCTTTCAACGGATGGGAATAGTTATCCAGTTGCAAAAAAAACAACCTGCCATTGGTAAGGTCCCCGACCTATGGCAATTCATATTGCAGCTATAAGGCAATTGTTGACAGTGCCATCTGTAAATTCGAGCCCTGGATAAAGTTCAGAGACAAAAAGATTAGAAAATGTTGCTGTGTCTTCGAAAGTAGAGGGTCACTGTAAGCTGTTCATCAAAGAATAAAAACGGGAACAGTTTTTGGTTAGCACTAAAATCACAAATTTCAAAAAACAAAATCAAATTAATGTTCCAGATGAAAATGAAATCAGAAAACATAGCACTCAATAACTTGTAGTCTCAGTCGACCAAAGCTTGCAGACTTGTCCTCAGTTGTCTGTACTTGATGGTCTCTGTCGACCAATGCTTCTAGATTGCACAGTACCAAAGAAGAGAGTTCCGGGTCAAAGGAGATGCACCGTCAAATATTCATGGTGTAAAAGCAGCTGTGGGTGTGATTGGTAGTAATATGTGACATTGATTATTTGTGCAAATACTGTTATCCATTGACAATAAATAAATACACTTTTATCTGTTATACAGTTGTTATGCAGTATATACCAGAGGTAGAAACTAATGCGGGGTACCCCCAAAAATGGAACTGCAATTTTCAGCAAAATGACGGTTGCTATTAAAAACATTAATCAAATCTCTTAAATGGTATGTGATCCCCCATTTTCTTGCAGGTAGATTAGATGTGAGGTGCCACACTTTTTATTGCTGTACTTCCTGGGTGTGTTGATATGCTGCTTATATCAGTTTTTTAGTAAATGTTAACATTATCGGCAATAGGAATTGATTTGGTCTATTAGAACCTCTAGATCAATAGTCTATGAGACTTGTCCTCAGTTGTATTAACTTGTTACTCTCAGTTGAGCAAGACATGTAGATCACAAGTTTCAGAGACTTGTCTTACTCAAATGTTTGTACTTGGTAGTCCTACTCAAGACATGTAACATTTTGTGTCACTAATTTTTCTGAACAGACCTTCATTAATGAAATGCTGCCATCAAATAGCATATTGTAAGATTATATGTCATTATTTATCAATATGTTACGTAATTTTAGCTAAAAATAAAATGTGTACAGTCCTACTCAAGACATGTAACATTTTGCTAAAATAAAATGTGTACATTCATTATAAACATTGTAGGAATTCAAATTTAAACACTGTTAGTAATATGAACATAGAATGAATTATGTCAAGGGAAAGATAATCAAATTTAGGCAATATTTAGTATTATAGATATTGCAAGAATGATGACAGCAAAACAAAATATTCAAATTAACACACAATTATGTAATATTATTTTAAAATTCATATATATATATATATATATTATACACCATCATTAAATAATGAAATTATTCATTACATAATTAAATTTCACAATAAAAATATTATAAATATGGCAAGAATTAAGCTAAATAATGAAATTCAAGGTTACACATCTAATTTGCTTTATTATTTATTGCAATTTGTTTTATCATTTAGTGCTTTATTATTTAATTTATAATTATAATATTCAAACTGTTATATAAATGTATATTTTATACCATATTCACCAAAATATGAATTAAGAAGATTAATATCTGTTAATTGTGCTTCATTGCATTTGGTTAATAACAGTGAAAAATGCTGAACATTTTCACTAATTATTATATTAGTCATGTAGTCATATTAGTGTATATATATATATATATGATATACTGTAGTTATTAGCATTAACATATATAGTACTATGGGTTGTTTCAGGAAGTTGACTTTAATGTTGTATCATGTATTGAAGAACATTATTGACTTTAAGACAACTATGGGAGGATGGTTGACTTTATTGTTACATCATGTACTGTAGAACATTATTGACTTTAAGACACCAACTACCTGTGGATGGTTGACTTTATTGTTACGCCATGTACTGTAGAACAATTCTGACTTTAAAACACCAACTACGGGTGGATGGTTGACTTTATTGTTACGCCATGTACCACTGTACGGGTATGGTTAACTTTATTGTTACGCCATGTACTGTAGAACAATTCTGACTTTAAAACACCAACTATGGTTGGATGGTTCACTTTATTATTACATCCTGTACTGTAGTTATTGGCATTAAAAAATCAACTATATTTTCATCGATGACTGTTGTTTTACACACTTAAGAAGGCTTTGTGCCCAAAAATAAATTTACTGACAATAAAAACATCAACTAAATGTTTCTAGTTGACTTTATGAAAGCAACTATGGGTTGGTATGGGTAGCTGACTTAACAGCTGTGTCACGTACTGTAGGTTTGTCAGATAAATCATTTTAAACATAACAACACAAGTATTATAAAGCTGGCAAAAATTATAACAATGACATAATATGCAACAAAATTTTAAAAAAAAAACCCTCACACATTGTCAGACACTGTTATTTTTAAAGTACATTAAAATTACATGTGGATTTCTGATCCAGTTATTTGGTCAGAGAAATTTAAAACAACCACAAAAGATTGATTTTGCAGGTGCAAAAGGGGGTTATGTGAGCAAACAGCTTTATGTTAGGAGTTAAAGACTGTATTTGTGAGCAGATACATTGAAGTGTTTATAAGAAGCACATAAGTGTCCTTAACCAAAAAAAAAGTCTATGTAAACAAAACGCCTAATTAAAAGTTAAAAAATGTATTCGTGAGCATATATATTTCAAGGATCTTTTGTTATACAAGGTGCATCATTTAGTAAGTTTTACAGTGCATATGTCCTGTATGTGTTTTCAAAGAAACTGTGCTGAGTTTGATGAGATATTTCTGACAAAAATATTTGTTATCAATCACTTAAACTACATTAACTATATTCATTTGTTTAGAATATCAGTGTCAGGATATACACATACATGTATATATAGACATACATACATATACATATACACACACACATATATATATATATGAATAGTTCAGGCGCAAAACGCGATATATCCGTTTTTCATTTTGAGTAAAAATAATAATTTTAATTGGCATATATCGCGTTTTGATAAAGAAAAACGGGATTACCCAATACAATTTCATAAGGATCAATCACGTTTTGCAGCAAATCAGCGGGCCTACGATTAGCCCTTACTGACATACAATAATGGCTTTAACTAAAAACTAGAAAGAAAATGGTTTATATCGCGTTTTGCGCCTGAACTCTTCATATATATATATAAGGTCTTTCCAGTCATCTTAAACTCAAACTGAATTTGGGAAGCAGCCCAGTAGTAAAGCACTTGCCTAATGTGCAGTCAGTCTAGGATCGATCCCCATCGATGGACCCATTGGGCCATTTTTCATTTGAGCCAGTGCACTACAACTGGCATATCAAAGGCTGTGGTATGAATATTGTAAACAAGAAAAAGTATTTAATATGTCATTTTAGTCATTGTAAAAGTCTGTAATTCGGAAATATCTCAATGGTATCAAACTCAAGACTGCCTCTTTAAAAATTAACAATAAATGAACATTTGCAGCACATTAAGCCCATAAGCTAAGCAACACAGCATATTGTGACACAGATATATTTTACATGTAAGTAATTTTCTTCTTTTTCATGGTTGTAATTTAACCACGAAGATTACATGGACATAAATGATTTATTCGATTCATTATTTAAATAATAAACAAAGCTAGCAGTGATTGAGAATCATTTCACGCAATGACCAGATATAGCACTTTTTGTAACAAATGGCCACAAGAGACAAACACCTGCCGTGAACAGACAAGTACTAGGATGTGGAAGTGGATAGCAAACGATATAAGCTGTCATAACCAGAAGAATATAATTTTAAAATATATAATAATAATCTTCTTTTTTTTAAATTTAAAAACTCAGAAACAAGGTATAAAAATTAAATAAATGTTACAGTAATTTTTATATACCCATTATTTCAACAAAACCAAATAAAACCCCAAATAATAAAACAAAAATAATAATAATAATAATAATAATAATAATAATTTTTATATACCCATTATTTCAACAAAACCAAATAAAAAACCAAATAATAAAACAAATAATAATAATAATAAAAATAATTTTTGAAAAGGATTCATTATCTAACGAAAATGAAAACGAGAAAGTTGCGTTTAGAAAATCTGCCTAAACCTGAAAGCACAAATAGCAGGGCACCCATAGCCATTAAAATAGTAGCTGTTTGGAGGGTTTTCTTTTTTGTTTACCACAGTATGCACCTCCACAACAGTTCTTCCAGTGACAGATCCACAATTGTCTCAGGGGCCAAAATCAGTCATGATTAGAACTTTTGAGGTCACTGAAATTGTATTTTTGGCATTAAAACATTTTTACAAAAACATTACTCTTACATCATTACTTACACATGAAATAAAAACATAATAATAATAATAATGTATAATAAGGTATGTATGTATGTAAGTATGTATGTAAGTATGTATGTATGTATGTATGTATGTATGTAAGCAATTTGTTTCCTAGGTAAAGGGTGTGTGTGTGGGTGTATTGTAAGGGTGGATCTATGATTTCACCTCAAAAGATTCAGTGCAGCCTGTCAATTTGCAGAAAATCATCATAAATATCTGGCATATTGGGGTTATTATATAACCTGTCTTATCCGAGGAGGGGTGTGCACTACTCCAGAACCAAAGTCTGGATCTGCCCCTATAAAGTAGGGATTCTGGGACCCCAGCACTTTATCTACCTATATCAATCCGACAGGTTTCGTAAGCATCAAGACAATTTCAAGTGACACCTGGAATCTAAGAGAGGTAACTCTATTCAAATTCCTGTATAAGCTGTTAAAGCGACATACCCTCGTTTTTAAAAACGCACGTACGTCTAAGAAGTAATGCTTAATGAGACAAGCTCTAGTTATTTTTGACAGTATTTCCTTATTTAAACATCACAGAATTTAACTTCTGTTATAACCATATTCAAATATGTGTTGCAGGTTTGAAGACTAACTAAACTTAGTGTCCATTTTTACGGGCTGAAACTAGGGTCTGCGCCTTTAACTAAATGTTATTTCACATATGACAGTTGTGTAACATGTTTTTTATCCAATCATTCAAACAACATGTGGAGAAATACAGTGCTATCATCCGTACATTAATACTGTTAAAGGGACAGTCCCGAGTTTGCTGCAATATTTAGGATGTTATCGACTAACAGAGACTTTTTGACGACTGTAATTACTTATCAAATATATTTTTTCTGCATAAAATATTAGTGGCTGTATATTAAATGTGTTTCTGATCGTTCTAATATTTGTATTAGGTTAAATTTCATTTTATTTCTTAAAAACTATTTTTTCGTACGTACAAAATTATTTGAAGACAAAATCCAGTTTGGGCTTCTTAGAAATATTAAGACGAGCAGAAACACATTGAATATACAGACACTGATATTCTAAACAAGAAAATATATTTAATATGTAAGTTTAATCGTAGAAATATTTTATTAGTCGGAAACATCTTACAATGCAGCAAACTCGGGAATGTCCCTTTAAGGACATGTGAACACAATATTAAAACAAAACATGTTCTGTAACCCTATGATTATATTTTTTAAAATATCCATGATTAAATTATCTTCCCAACCAAATTTCTTTTTCAAATTAAAACATCTTTTGAGGCCCACCTCACCACCATTCCGCGAGTCCAGGACTTCTATATTATGGTAGCCCCACTCCCATGGCTGGTGATATTCAATGTTGGGCTACTACCATTGCCATGCCCGATGGCTAGTGATTTTCTTGGGTCAAATGTTGCAGTTAAGTCTGTTTTGTAATACTACCCCCACCCCACTCCCAATCTTAGTGTTTTAATCTCCATCTCACTCTTTAAGTAACATATCCAATTATTACTATTAGTGAAATTGTATTAAGTAAAGTAGGGCTAGTGAATTTTGTATTAAGTAAAGTAGGGCTAGTACATTTTTAAAAATCACTGATCCCATGGCTATAAGATTGTGTAAAATACTAGAAGCCCTGGTGTTGTTACTTAATGTAACAGTTTAACATAGTCTGGTTTAGGAAATATATCTTTTTACATTGAAAAATATAATATAAAAAATATTAAAATGCCTTTTCAAATCTTTCTTTGATGATTACAAATAGGTCAATATCTGTAGCATATATAAATAATACATTGATTTAAAGTTACGTGTTAATTTTTGTACTAAATGATAACGTAACGACAGAATGAGGTGGTACTCTGGCTTATGGGTGGATAACTAAAGTTTTTACAGTCAATCTATACTAATATTTTACTTGGTAGTTACCAAGTGACTGTACTTTCTAAAAATAGCAGCCACGTAGCCCTTTCGACATTATCCTATTTTGTACAGTATATTTTCCGACAGAGAAATTATATTGAAATGAATGTAAAAGTGAAAGGTGGCATGCAATCATATTCGACTTATTGTCATTGATGTTTTGATATCGGATCTTTAATAAGCAATAGCAAAACAGACAGTTTGTTCTTTGATCAGTAGGCTACTTGTCAGACAGGGCTAAACACACATACAACATAGCTACACTTCAGTCACTACACAATTAAAACCCTATGACATCACCACCATGTGATTAACGACTTAACACAACTTCAGGCATCGAAATAAGTCGAGAATGGTTACCAGGAAAACACCACCACTAGAACACACCGATATATTAAACATCGACTACTACGTGTCACCCATTTGATAATTCTGACACAGGAAATCTACTACATTCTTCCATTAACAGCAAGGGATGGATTTGTTATATGTATATACAGGACAGCACATACCATAGCTTTCGATATACCAGTCACTGGTTGGGATGTAGAAAAAAAACAAAACAATGGGTCTGCGGAGGATGTTTAATCCTACAAGCCAAACACCTCAGGCGAGCACTCTAACAACTGAGCTAAATCCCACCCCAAAGCCGTGAGACTAGAATTCTATAACATTTCTAAACATGGAATCAGGTCTAATTAATCTGAAGACTAAGGTAAAGACTAGAGACTAGACTATAAAAGATTTCTAAACATGAGTAGATCTGTTTTTTATGGTATCATCTGTACGTGGGTTACAAAACATCTATAGGTTATTAGGTCCCTATTTTGAGGTACCGTGCCTGTACATGTGTAATAAACTATAGGTTATCAGGTCCCCGTTTTGAGGTACCGTGACTGTAAATGTGTAATAAACTATAGGTTATCAGGTCCCCGTTTTGTGGTAACGAGCCTTGTAAATGTGTAATAAACTATAGGTTATCAGGTCCCTATTTTGAGGTACGGTGCCTGTAAATGTGTAATAAACTATAGGTTATCAGGTCCCCGTTTTGTGGTAACGAGCCTTGTAAATGTGTAATAAACTATAGGTTATCAGGTCCCTATTTTGAGGTACGGTGCCTGTAAATGTGTAATAAACTATAGGTTATCAGGTCCCCGTTTTGTGGTAACGAGCCTTGTAAATGTGTAATAAACTATAGGTTACCATATTTTATGTCACCTTACCCTGTAAGTGTGTGATAAACCATAGGTTACCAGGTCTGTATTTTGAGGTATTGTACCCTGTAAATGTGTTATAACCTACATGTTACCAGGTCCGTATTTTGTGATACCCTACCCTGTAAAGGTGTAATAAACTATAGGTTATCAAGTCCATATTTTGAGGTACCGTGCCTGTAAATGTGTAATAAACTATAGATTACAAGGTCCATGTTTTATAGCATTGTACTCTGTCCACGTGTAATAAACTATAGGCTACCAGATCTGTATTTTGTGTAACTTGCACATGGGTTACCAATCACTAATCTTATTTCAATGCCTGCAATGTTAACGTGTTAAGACGTCTAAGTTTCAATCTGGGCCCGTACTTGAGTGAGCTGGGTGAACGACTGATGTTTATCCATGTCGCCCACGGTGATAGTACGGATGGTGTTGGTTGAGCCCGTCCCCGGCATCCACCCTGTGACGAGAATGGCAATGTTGCCGGGCGACACGACCTTTAGCTGGCGCGCCACGACCAGGCCCTTGTGGAAACGATTGTCGATGTCCTCCGCCCAGTCATCACATTTCTCCTCTGAAAATATCACAATTAGAACTGAATGAGTGAGTGGGCGGATGAGTGGATGGATGGATGGATGGATTTATACAGTGAGGGAGTGTGTAAAGGATGGAAGGATGGGTGGATAGATGACTGGATTACTAGATGGATGGATGGATGGATGGATGGGTGGATAGATGACTGGATTACTAGATGGATGGATGGATGGATGGATTTATACAGCGAGGAAGTGTGTAATGAGTGGATAGATGACTGGATTACTAGATGGATGGATGGATGGATGGATGGGTGAATAGATGACTGGATTACTAGATGGATGGATGGATGGATGGATTTATACAGCGAGGAAGTGTGTAATGAGTGGATAGATGACTGGATTACTAGATGGATGGATGGATGGGTGGATAGATGACTGGATTACTAGATGGATGGATGGATGGATGGATGGATGGATGGATTTATACAGCGAGGAAGTGTGTAATGAGTGGATAGATGACTGGATTACTAGATGGATGGATGGATGGGTGGATAGATGACTGGATTACTAGATGGATGGATGGATGGATTTATACAGCGAGGAAGTGTGTAATGAGTGGATAGATGACTGGATTACTAGATGGATGGATGGATGGATGGATTTATACAGCGAGGAAGTGTGTAATGAGTGGATAGATGACTGGATTACTAGATGGATGGATGGATGGATGGATTTATACAGCGAGGAAGTGTGTAATGAGTGGACAGATGACTGGATTACTAGATGTGATGTGATGTGATGTGATGTGATGTGATGTGATGTGATTACTAGATGGGATGGGATGGGATGGGATGGGATGGGATGGGATGGGATGGGATGTGATGGGATGTGATGGGATGGATGGATGGACGGATAGATGGGTGGGTGGATGGATGGATGGATGGATGGATGCAGGCACAGATGGATGTACGTACGGATGGATTTATGCAGTGAGGGAGGGTGTAAAAGATAATAAAGAGGTTGCCAGCTGAACTGGCGATTATATTTTTCAACTTGAGGTATTTTGTGAGGGAACTACTGCCTGAAAGGTCAACAAATGAAGAAGTTTCTTACCTTCATATAGAATGGGGTAGATCCCACGATGCAGGTGGAGAGATTTGGCGACGCTTGGGGATCGCGTGACGGCAATGATAGAGCAGTGAGGGCGATACTGTGCAACCAAACCGGCTGACCTGAAATAGAGAAGAAACCAGCTGGTTTACTTTCGAAAAAGATTTATTATTTTACGATCAGCATTAAAAATACAGATCACCATGAATGTGTTAATTTAATACAGTAGCACCTTTAAACGTAAGTAATTCACTGAACAGAAAGGAAAGGAATGTTTGTTAGACAACACCTCAGCACATTTTAAATTACGGCTATTTGGTGTGTAGCATGGTTATTTCAACAAATGTTTCAAAGTTTGATTTTGTTTAATGACACCACTAGAGCAAATTGATTAATTAATAATCGGCTTTTGGATATCAAATACTTGGTAATTTTGATATATAATCTTTGAGAGGAAACCTGCTACATTTTTCCATTAGTAGCAAGGGATCTTTATATGCATTATCCTACAGACAGGATAGCACATACCACATCCTTTGATATTTCAGTCATGGTGCACTGGCTGGAATGAGAAATAGCCCAATGGGCCCATTGATGGCTACATTATTTCAAAAGATTTATATTTATGGTTATATGGCGTAAGATAGGAAATCTGCCGACTCCACACCATGGGCTATGCTTTTCCATTGGCAGCAAGGGATCTTTTATATGCACTATTCCACAGACAGTAGAGTACATAAACCGTCTTTGTTACACTGGCTGGAATGAGAAATAGCCCAATGGGCCTACCGACGAGAATCAATCCCAAAATTGATCGCACATCCAGGCAAGTATTTTACCAACCCTGATCTAGAGAAGAAAGGAAAGGAATGTTTGTTTAATGACACCTCGGACAGGAAAAACGTAATCGTTTATTTAACCTTTAGACTACTGGATTAATTTTTGACAAAAACCAGGTTCAGTGGATACAAGTTTATAATTTTTACTCACATATATATTCACTTAAATGTTTTTTATATACATAAAAATAAAGGTCATATTTGAATTGGTAAGTATTATTTTCATGTATCAGTTATTGTTGATTAAAATTAGGCAAAAAATCTAAAAAGTTGCATTTATTTACGGGCATTTGTGGCCAGCTGTCCAGTATTTATGTCCATTATTCCCAATAACAGTGGTTTTCTGACCAGAATTGTTTTTAAAAACGAACAACGATTCATATCCCAATATATGGCGATTTTCGTTGTTGGTAAAACGATCAAATTTATTATCAATTTAGCTGTCACAATCAGCTATTGATTCCTGAAAATGACCGCATCATGCCGCCATTGTTGTCAAGTGAAAATACTTGCCGAAAACCACTTTTTGAAGTCAAAATTTCAAGCCAGTTTACAGTGAAAAATCTAATTTTAAAGACACAGGAAGCTAAGTTGTCTTTTGTTTCCTGTTAATAAATCGTTTCTGGTGAGTATCGTGTGCAAAACGGCTGGAAATATGAATTGGGGAATGCACTGTATACAGTGTACAGTATGTCGACTGGCATGACGTCGGGCGAGATATCTAGCCTGCAATAGTCAGAAGGTTAATAACACACTCGTTTTAATTATGGTCAGACATATGGTAATGGGCCACACAGATAATTAGATAGAAATCTGCTGCTGCTATACAATGGTCAACTTTTTCCTCAATTAGCAGCAAGCAATTCTTTATACAGTACATACCATGATCTTTGTTAAACCAGTTGTGGAGCACTATCTGGAACAAGAAATACTCAATGGGCACACCGACAAGGATCGATCCTAGACTGACCGTGCATCAGGTGAGTACTTGACCACTGGGCTATGTCCCACTCCAACGACACCTCAGCACATATTCAACTATGGCTGTTTAACGACACCTCAGCACCTATTCAACTATGGCTGTTTAACGACACCTCAGCACATATTCAACTATGGCTGTTTAACGACACCTCAGCACCTATTCAACTATGGCTGTTTAACGACACCTCAGCACCTATTCAACTATGGCTGTTTAACGACACCTCAGCACCTATTCAACTATGGCTGTTTAACGACACCTCAGCACCTATTCAACTATGGCTGTTTAACGACACCTCAGCACCTATTCAACTATGGCTGTTTAACGACACCTCAGCACCTATTCAACTATGGCTGTTCTGTGTTGTGTGTAGGGTTATTTCAATACTTGGTCGAGATAGGAAAAGAAAGGAATGTCAAACGACACATCAGCACATATTCAACTATGGCTGTTTTGTGTTGTGTGTAGGGTTATTTCAATACTTGGTCGAGATAGGAAAAGAAAGGAATATCAAACGACACCTCAGCACATATTCAATTATGGCTGTTTTGTGTTGTGTGTAGGGTTATTTCAATACTTGGTCGAGATAGGAAAAGAAAGGAATATCAAACGACACCTCAGCACATATTCAATTATGGCTGTTTTGTGTTGTGTGTAGGGTTATTTCAATACTTGGTCGAGATAGGAAAAGAAAGGAATGTCAAACGACACCTCAGCACATATTCAATTATGGCTGTTTTGTGTTGTGTGTAGGGTTATTTCAATACTTGGTCGAGATAGGAAAAGAAAGGAATGTCAAACGACACCTCAGCACATATTCAATTATGGCTGTTTTGTGTTGTGTGTAGGGTTATTTCAATACTTGGTCGAGATAGGAAAAGAAAGGAATGTCAAACGACACCTCAGCACATATTCAATTATGGCTGTTTTGTGTTGTGTGTAGGGTTATTTCAATACTTGGTCGAGATAGGAAAAGAAAGGAATGTCAAACGACACCTCAGCACATATTCAATTATGGCTGTTTTGTGTTGTGTGTAGGGTTATTTCAATACTTGGTCGAGATAGGAAAAGAAAGGAATGTCAAACGACACCTCAGCACATATTCAATTATGGCTGTTTTGTGTTGTGTGTAGGGTTATTTCAATACTTGGTCGAGATAGGAAAAGAAAGGAATGTCAAACGACACCTCAGCACATATTCAATTATGGCTGTTTTGTGTTGTGTGTAGGGTTATTTCAATACTTGGTCGAGATAGGAAAAGAAAGGAATATCAAACGACACCTCAGCACATGGAAGAATTGTGAGTAGAAAATAAACAATTTCCTAGATTACTTGCCGCTAGTTGTCATCACCAAGATTGCAGAAGTCCGACATCTTTGTTTGAGGGTTTTTAAACACCTCAGCACATTTTAAAATAGCCTAACATGGAAGAACTGTGAGTGAAAAATAAATAATTTCTAGATTACCTACTAGTAGTAGTAATCACCAAGATTGCTGAAGTCCGACATCGTTGTTGGAGGGGTTTTAAACACCTCAGCAGGGTTCGAATTTCACGATGGCACCGACGGCAATTGCCGTCATTGAGATATGAATTGCCATAGGTAGAGAGCATCACTGACGGCACAAAAGTGCTGTCGGTAAAGCTCCTCAACAATGGCAAAATGTTACATTATCTGGTGTACATTGTCTGGTGTACATTACCTGGTGTACATTGCCTGGTGTACATTACCTGGTGTACATTATCTGGTGTACATTATCTGGTGTACATTATCTGCTAATATTTAACAGTTGCACATTTGAAATATGTCTACATACAGCAAAATAACCTTTCAGTCATGTTTATTTTCTGCAAAAGTCACTTTAAAAAAAAAAATTGCCATGGGCAGGCTCAAAATTGCCATCGGCTGCCTGTAACACCTATGGCAATTTATTTAAAAATTGTTGTGTAAGACAAATCCTTAAAGGGACAGTCCTGAGTTTGCTGCACTTTTTAATATGTTATCGACTAACAGACTTTTTAACCATTGTAATTACATATCAAATATATTTTTCTGCATAAAATATTAGTAGCTGTATTTTAAACGTGTTTCTGATCGTTCTAGTATTTGTACTAGGTTAAATTTAATTCTATTTCCTAAAATATTTTTTCCCCGTACGTACGAAATTATTTGAAGACAAAATCCAGTTTGGGCTTCTTACAAATATTAAGACAACCAGAAACACATTGAATATACAGACACTGATATTCTAAACCAGAAAATATATTTAATATGAAAGTTTAATCGTAGAAATATTTTATTAGTCGGAAACAAACTCAGAACTGTCCCTTTAAGTTCGAGCCCTGCCGAAGCACATTTTAACCTTTAGACTACTGGATTAATTTTTAACAAAAACCACGTTGAGTGGGTACAAGTTTATAATTTTTACTGACATATATTCACTTAAATGTTTTATAAATAAATGAAATAAAGTTCATATATGAATTGGTAAGTATTATTTTTGTGGGTTTTTGAAATTTTAATGATTATTAGATCAGTTAATGGTGATTAAAATTAGGCAAAAAATTGAAAAAGTCACGTTTACTTACGGGCATTTGTGGCCAGCTGTCCAGTATTTATGTCCATTATTCCCGATAACAGTGGTTTTCTGACCAGAATTTTTTTTAAAACACGAACTACAATTTATATTGCAATATTTGGTGATTTTCGTTGTTGGTAAAACGATCAAATTTATTATCAAATTAGCTGTCACAATCAGTTATCAATCCCTGAAAATGACTGCGATGTGCCGCCATTGTTGTCAAGCGAAAATACTTGCCGAAAACCACTTTTTGAACTAAAACTTTCACGGTATTTTAAACTGAAAAAATCAAAATAAAAGCCAGCATTCTGAAAAGAAATTGTTTTTCTTTTATTATATTTCTATTTCCGGTGAGTGCCGTGTGCAAAACAGCGGGAAATATGAATTGGGGAATGCACTCTATGCAGTATACAGTATGTTGACTGACGTGACGTCGGGCGAGGTATCTCGCCTGCAGTAGTCGGAAGGTTACGGTTAAGTTCGAGCCCTGCCGTAGCACATTTTAAAATAGCCTGACATGGAATAACTGCCGGTGAAAACCAATAACTTCCTGTATTACCTGCCGGTAGTGGTGATCACCAAGATGGCTGATGCCTGACATCTGAGTGCAGCCTCTACCGCGGCGATGGCAATCGTCTGCGTACCGTCGCACGGTGTCACTGTCAGAGTGCGGAGCTGTCGGAACAGATTATCACTGAATACCGCTGCTTCAGCTTCATGGCAGATCTGTTGGCAAAATAAAGTAAAACATAGTGTTCAGGTAATGATCCAGATAAATTTAATTTAACATTTAATGGAACAATACAAAGCACAGACAAGCATTCGACCTATGAACTACATGTATATCCTAAGCAAACAGAAAGACAGATAAAGAAAAAGATAAATAGTTTAATATGGGAAAATAATTAACGTAATGATGGATATTTTTATGAAAATATTAACTACAGTGAAACCCCTCTACACCGGACACCCTTGGGACCAAGTAAAATGTCCGGTATTATGAGATATCCTGTTTAGAGAGGTTAACTTCTGTATCGATCTTTTAAAAAGGACCGTGAAAAATGTCCGGTTTGGGGGAATTCCGATTTTTGAGTCCAGTTTTGAGAGGTTACACTGTATTAGTGTCTGCAATTTTTCGTTCAGGTAAATTCAGGTGTAGTGATTATGCCATCGGACTTCAGGCTGGTAGGTACTGGGTTCGTATCCCACCTGAGGCAATGGGGGATTTTTCATGCCAGTACCAGCTCCAACCCTGAGCGAGTGCACCACTAGGCTTAATGGGTAGGTTTAAGGCCAAATACACAGAGTTTCACCCACTTCACGGGTGCGATTATGGGTGTGTCTCGCGAGTGTATGACCCCACATTGGGGATGATTACCCGGCATGCACAGCAGGTTCTGTGTACCCCGGGCTCAGGTAATACCGAGATAGCTCAACTGACATCAAGCGTGGAGCCCTCTCAAGTAGTCCCATACAGAAATGGAAATACTGCAGCTTCACCATTCATCTCATCATCATCCATGTTTGAAATGAAAGAAATGTTTTATTTAACGACACACTCAACACATTTTATTTACGGTTATATGGCGTCAGACATATGGTTAAGGACCACACAGATTCTAAGAGGAAACCCGCTGTCGCCACTACATGGCGATTAACAGCAAGGGATCTTTTAATTGCGCTTCCCACAGGCAGGATAGCACAAACCATGGCCTTTGTTGAACCAGTTATGGATCACTGGTCGGTGCAAGTGGTTTACACCTACCCATTGAGCCTTGCGGAGCACTCACTCAGGGTTTGGAGTTGGTATCTGGATTAAAAATCCCATGCCTCGACTGGGATCCGAACCCAGTACCTACCAGCTTGTAGACCGATGGCCTGCCACGATGCCACCAATGCCGGTTGTTTGAAATGTCCAAAAAACAAAAAATGTCTTTGTCTCTGTGTTAAATGTTTGTGACATTAAAAAAATAATAATAATTTTAAAAAATAATAAATGAGAAAAGATGGAAGGAATGTCTTATTTAATGATGCAGTCAATTACATGTGATAATACGGCGTTAGACATATCGTTAAGGACCACACAGATAATGAGAGAAAACTGGCTGCCACCACACAATGGGCTACTCTTTTCAATTAGCAGCAAGGGATCTTTTATATGCAGCATCCCATAGTATTTGTTAATACTGTGTAAGATTAATACCACTCATGGCATAATATTCTTGCACACTATAAACTTGTGCAATAAACAACTTGGATAAACAACTGGCATGAATTTCTGTATATTTACGGCACAGCACATACCACGACCTTTGATATACCAGTTGTGGTGCACTGGCTTAAAATCTGTGGAAGATTCTCGTCCTTGTTTCTGTATGAATGTAAGAATATGCAGTCAGGGATATATGGGACAAAACACAGCATATATAGATATTATTATAAGAGCTTGCGTCGTACTGATTTTACGAAACAAGTGTCAGGATTATTGTATTACCCAAGCGAAAGCGAGAGCGAGGGTAATACATGAATCCCGACACAAGGTTTGTGAAATCAGTACGATTCACACACGAGTGTAATAATTTCTTTATTATCCACATTATCCAAAATATTATTTTCATGAGTAGCAAGCTTGGACCTTGTCAAAGACGTAATTTTGATAAACGTTTACACTCGGGAAGCCGCATTAAGTTCTGACGTCGCTTCACAAAATTACGTCATTTGTTGTGCACGTGAAATCATTACGACACATCTTGAACTATGTACATTGTAGATAATAATTATGATTATTCTTACTGAGACGATAGTTTCCAGCGACTTTATTGGGTGTTTTCCTGCTGCTGTTTCCTTTGACAAAAGAACACAGTCGGCTCCGTCGAGAATGGCGTTAGCCACATCACTGGCTTCTGCTCTGGTTGGACGAGGGTTAAACTCCATACTGTCCAACATCTGTAAGTATAAGAGATAAAGAGTCAGACAAGGGTTAAGGTTAAAGACTGTAAAACATGTAATAAAAACGCACATTTTTACAAAAGTGTTTAGCAGTAAGAAATACAGGTACACACACACACAATCACATATATATATAGAGGTTATTACCAGAGTGTTTTTAGGTATCGTCAATATGATATATTAGGAATACATTATTTTTATTCCTAATATATGATATTGACGATACCGAAATACACGAGGGTAATAATCTCTTTATCATATAAGCTCAAGCTTAATACGTGTTTTTGTAAACTGTACATGCAACTTTAATTCCAGTCCGCCATTACTAGATGTAAGAATATGTGGCACAGTGTATTTTTGAATGAAAATGACGTCAAACACGAATGACGTCATTTTGGATGTCCTTACATCAAAATAAAGTTATGCCTAACGTTTTTTGTTTTCTGAACGCTGGACAGCTTTCAGTGTCAAATTGCCATTGAAATGTTTTTATTTGATGACTATGAATGCATACGTCAATCATGGAGTGTCACCCAAGTATGTTTGCTTAAATGTCAAAAAACCTAGTGCTGAGACCTCGACTAATTTACATCTAATTTGCAAAGTTATCAAATTCTTAAAGTATGTGATCTGAAAAATATCACAAACATGTACTTTGATTGCACTGAAAATGTAAGATATTAAATGATAATATATTTATATTATCTTGGTTCATATCAAAGTGATGCGTCCTACTAGAACGCCAAGTGGGATGTAACACTTCGACACCACATGATGAAGTCATCGATTGGCCCACTACAACCATATAGGAATGTCAATCAAGCAAGATCAGCGATATAAATTAAAATTGATTTTGGGTAATAAACAGAATATTAAACTCACTACCATTTTGTATCATGTCCATGTGCCTCATGAAATAATGTTCGTTGTTACTGACTAAAGCTTCTGACAATTGAAAATCATTTCATTCAAGACATGATAGCTTGTTTAATATCGTATTTAATTAGTATATCGTATTTAATTAGTATAATTAGTATATCGTATTTAATTAGTATATCATATTTAATTAGTATAATTAGTATATCGTATTTAATTAGTATATCATATTTAATTAGTATAATTAGGATATCGTATTTAATTAGTATATCGTATTTAATTAGTATATCGTATTTAATTAGTATATCGTATATCTTATTTAATTAGTATATCATATATCGTATTTAATTAGTATATCGTATATCGTATTTAATTAGTATAATTAGTATATCGTATTTAATTAGTATAATTAGTATATCGTATTTAATTAGTATATCGTATTTAATTAGTATATCGCATATCGTATTTAATTAGTATATCGTATTTAATTAGTATATCGTATTTAATTGTATTTAATTAGTATATCGTATTTAATTAGTATATCGTATTTAATTAGTATATCGTATTTAATTGTATTTAATTAGTATATCGTATTTAATTAGTATATCGTATTTAATTAGTATATGCTATTTAATTAGTATATCCTATTTAATTAGTATATCCTAGTTAATTAGTATATCGTATATCCTAGTTAATTAGTATATCGTATTTAATTAGTATATCGTATTTAATTGTATTTAATTAGTATATCGTATTTAATTAGTATATCGTATTTAAGTAGTATATCCTATTTAATTAGTATATCGTATATCCTATTTAATTAGTATATCGTATTTAATTAGTATATCCTATTTAATTAGTATATCCTATTTTTCAGGTGGGAGTGGGATGTAGCCCAGTAGTAAAGCGCTCACTTGATGCACAGTCGCTTTGGGATCAATTCCTGTCGGTGGGCCCATTGGGCTATTTCTCGATCCAGCCAGTGCACCACGACTGGTATATCAAAGGCTGTAGTATGTTCTATCCTGTCTGTGGGATTGTGCATATAAAAGATCCTTTGCTACTAATGGAAAATTTGCAGTGGGCTTCCTCTCTATTACGGTGTCAAAATTACCATACATTGGACATCCAATGATTAATAAATCAATGTGCACTAGTGGTGTCGTTAAACCAAAAAAACTTTTTTCTCAGTTTTTTCAGGCCTCTGAACATTGCCGGAATGAACAGTTCATATTCAGGTACATCTTGCAAGTTTAAATTTGGTAGTCTTCAACCATGAGTAAATACAAGGCGAACTGAAGACCACTCTTCTAAAATGAATCCAGGCAAACAATTACATGCAGTTTTAAATGAAATTATTTAACATTTTGTTACAAAGCTCTTCAAAACCTATCCACGTGAGTGTGGAGGGGTGTGGGAATGATCGCTCACCTTTCCAGGTGAGTGTGGAGGTGTGTGGGAATGATCGCTCACCTTTTCAGGCGAGTGTAGAGTGGTGTGGCAATGATCGCTCACCTTTCCAGGCAAGTGTGGAGGGGCGTGGGAATGACCACTCATCTTTCCAGGTGAGTGTGGAGGGGTGTGGAAATGACCACTCACCTTTCCAGGTGAGTGTGGAGGGGTGTGGGAATGACCACTCACCTTTCCAGGTGAGTGTGGAGGGGTGTGGAAATGATTGCTCACCTTTCCAGGTGAGTGTGGCGGGGTGTGGGAATGATCGCTCACCTTTCCAGGTGAGTGTGGAGGGGTGTGGGAATGATCGCTCACCTTTCCAGGTGAGTGTGGAGGGGTGTGGGAACGATTTCTCACCTTTCCAGGTGAGTGTGGAGGGGTGTGGGAATGATCGCTCACCTTTCCAGGCGAGTGTGGAGGGGTGTGGTAATGATCACTCACCTTTCCTGGCAAAGACTTGTTTGGTGCAACCCATTTGCTGTTTGCGCATTAGCACATCATTTAGTACATAGTGAAACCTCTCAAGATCGGACCCTCTGTAAACCGGAATACCCTCAATACCGGACATAATTGAACCTCTCTAAACCTGATCCCTATTAATACCGGACATTTTTATTGGTCCCAAGGGTGTCCGTTATACAGGGGTTTCACTGTAGTATGACAGGTTACACAAACACAAAATGAACTACCTGAATTTGTTTCTGTGTGCCAATTTTCATATTCTCTGGGACCTATTTGTTATAACATTTAATTGAACAATACAAAGCACAGACAAGCATTCGACCAATAAACTATATCCTACACAAACAGAAAGACAGATAAAGAAAAAGAAAGATAGTTTAATTTGGCAAAATAATTCACGTAATGATTGATATTTTTATGAAAATATTAACTATAAGTGTCTGCAATATTTTAAAGTTTAGTTAGATAATTTGAGAAAATTGTTCACTCACCCAGCTTTGGTTGTGAGTTTTGGGGGTCAAACGTAAGCCCTGTTTAAACTCTTCATCGTCTCACCTGTGCTGCACAGATGACTGGTTTTCCCAGTCGGTTAGCGACACCAATCAGATTCTTCTGGGCCAGGAACACTTTCTCGGGCGGAAAATCAATGCCAAGGTCACCTCTTGCTATCATCGCTCCATCAGACAGGCGCATAATCTCCTCAAACCTGAAACAAGAATCAACATGTATTTGGTGTCACTTATAGTAACTAGCATCAATAGACGTTCATTTCAATGCAAGTTTAAAAAATAATGATAATCATAATACTGTAAATCATGAAATTAATGCGAGCAAGTAATTAATGCGAAAAATGCGGCGAACACATCGACGCAATAATAACTTGACGCATTTTGTTTAGTCTCATTCCCAATACAAAAAATTTGCAAGATTTTGCTATAATACTTCTAAATAAAATAAAACTTTTATAATATAAAGATGAAACAAAATACAAAAACTATTTTTGTTAAATGTCGTTTTGTGAATACTTCAAGAATCTTTCGTTTCGATGTTGCCATTCTATTTTCACTTTCCTGGAATATCATAGCGGTTATATAATACAGTGATGTTCCAAATGTTTTGTTTTTAAAAAGTTCATTTTGCGATGTGAGTATTTTTCAAATTTTCTTACACTTCTGGATTACTGTATACATTTAAACTGTTTTGAACATTTGTAAAATTATCATCAACAAATTTGATTACTAAATATATTCCTTTAAAAATGAAACAGTAGAAAATTATATAACCGCAACCAACAATTCGTGCATATTTCTTCAAACCATTTGGCTCGACTCTATACATGGCATTTTAAGTTAAGACTGGTCGCAAGTTGTCACTGTTGCAATATATCGCATTTGTTAACGTCTATTCCTGTGCTGCGCATCAAGTGTATAAAATCAGTCTAAAACATTTGTTAGAATAATAGGTCTGCGTTCGCGTGAAATATTGTACCCTGCAATAGCGACCTGTTTACCTTTTATTCCTACTGGTGGATTAATTAGAAGCAATCACCACACAAAAGTGCGAGGCATACCCTTAACAATAGGGTGTAGTTATACTAATTACACAACTTTAAGTAATTAGGGCTTCCTGGTCAACCCACCATGCGATTAGCTTCAGATTATGTAGTAGCTGTCAAAACAACTACTGACTTCTTTTAACATGAAAGATGAAGCCCAAACAATATAATAAGAACACAACTGTGGTTTTTATGTGATGTGGACTTTTGCCCGACGCATTAATAAAAATACGCATTTTTGTTCACTCATGTACGGACGCAATAATATCATGACGCATTAATTTCATGATTTACAGTAACTAAAAAACTGTTTTCTATTTCTGAAAACATTATTTTAAAGGGACATACCCGAGTTTTTAAACACTACAGCATATGTTTTTACTATTAGAGTCATTTGTGATCACTGAAACCAAACATTACTAATATCTTATTGTTTAGATTATCCATTTCCGTACAACCGAAGTGTTTCTGGTCATCCTGATGTTTCTAATACCACAAAATGCATTTTTCATATTTAAAAAAAAACCCATTGTGCTTCTGAGAAATAATGGTTATGGAGTCGAATTTTAGTCTATGTTTAAGGGTAATGTTTTATTTAATGACGCACTCAACACATTTTATTTATGGTTATATGGAAGAAAAGGAAGGAAATGGTTTATTTAACGATGCACTCAACACATTTTATTTACAGTTATATGGCGTCGGACATATGGTTAATGACCACACAGATATTGAGAGAGGAAACCTGCTGTCCTCACTTCATGGGCCACTCTTTTCGATTAGCAGCAAGTGATCTTTTATATGCACAATCCCACAGACAGGACAGCACATGCCATGGCCTTTGATATACCAGTTGTGGTGCACTGGCTGGAGCGAGAACTAGCCCAATGGGCCCACTGATGGGGATCAATCCCACACTGATCGCGCATCAAGCGAGTGCTTTACCACTGGGCAAGCGCACTTAGTGTTAAAAACTCAATTTCGGCCACCAAATACGGAATTCAAAACATCCACCAGCCCTTGGTCCTGGCTAGTGAATTTTTATTCTGGGCTAGTTGAAATTATCAAATGTATTCAAGGCTAGCTAGCTCTGGGCGATCAAACATTTTTGCCAAATTACCTCAAAAATGCTAAATCTATAGCTATTTTCCAACAAAATATCAATTATTATATCATTTTTTGCGCCAAATTAAAATAAAATTTGCCAATTGTTCTTGAAATTCGCAACTGACGAATTTGGCAAGTGGGAGAGCTATTTTATTGCATACTGCACCAGCCAAAGTTTCCTTGAGGGCTAGTGACGTTCTCAAACATTGGTACTGTGTCTACAATATGTAGTAGGGTTTCTGCCAGAGGGTAAAATGGGTATGGCACCATACCCAAATTTTTATTTTTTTAAGTTAACATTTTAACAAAATTAATGACACACATCATTATTGTATGATTTTCTTAAGCCTAACCCTAAATGTAAACCATTTTCTTTGTGGAGGAAGCCCCCCCATAGCCCCTGTTGACTGTGGTTGCATTCAATAACATAGCGCCATACCCAAAAATTTCTTTCTGGCAGAAACACTGCGTACATTTTCTTAATTCTTATGCCACAGACATATAAAAATGCTTTTTGTAAATAATTTCAGTTTGGTTTGATGTAAGAAAAAAAAGTAAAAAATGTTTTGGAAATAACAGAAAACACACCTATTTTTGTGTGCAATTTAGAAAACAGTTGGCTCAGAAATAAATAGCTTTTAGTATGAAAAAAGGTGTTTACTGTGGGAAGGACTATAGCTTGATTATTTTAGAGTGCATTCGCATCATTAGACTTCTATGTTAGCCACAAGTACAAGCACTACAAGAAGAAACCTGACCATATCAGTGTTTCTACCAGAAAGATATTTTTGGGTATGGCGCTATGGAATTGAATATAACCAGTCAACAGGGGTTATGGGAGGACCTCCCCCAGAAAAAAAGTAAAGTTTGTTTTATTTAACGACGCCGCTAGAGCACATTGATTTTTTATCTTATCATCAGCTATTGGACGTCAAACATATGGTCATTCTGACACAGTTTTTTTAGAGGAAACCTGCTGTCGCCACATAGGCTACTCTTTTTACGACAGGCAGCAAGGAATCTTTTATTTGCGCTTCCCACAGGCAGGATAGCACAAACCATGGCCTTTGTTGAACCAGTTATGGATCACTGGTTGGTGCAAGTGGTTTACACCTACCCATTGAGCCTTGCGGAGCACTCACTCAGGGTTTGGAGTCGGTATCTCGATTAAAAATCCCATGCCTCGACTGGGATCCGAACCCAGTACCTACCAGCCTGTAGACCGATGGCCTGCCACGACGCCACCGAGGACCGGTCCTCCCCCAGAAAGAAAATGGGTTAAGTTTAGGGTTAGGGTTAAGAAAGAAAATCATACACTAATGATAAGTCATTAATTTTGTCAAAAGGTTAATTTAAAAAAAGAAAATCTACAAAAACATTTGGGTATGGCGCTATACCCGTTTTACCCTCTGGCCGAAACCCTGTATCAGGGCTTCTAGAATTCTTATAAAATCCACTAGCCATGGGATCAGTGATTTAAAAAATGTACTAGCCACTATTAAAAATTCACTAGCCCTACTTTACTTTAAGTTAACACAATCTTACTAAATAATAGTAATAATCAGATATATCACCTGATATGAGATAGAGCTTGAAAACACTAACATTAGCGATTGGGATTGGGGTAGGATATTCATATTTACAAAATAAGACTTAACTGCAAAATTTGATTAAAAAACCCAAAACATTCACTAGCCATCGGGCATGGTAATAGCAGTTATTTACTAGCCCAACATTGAATATCACCAGCCATGGGAGTGGGGCTACCATAATATAGAAGACCTGCATACTACAAAAACTCCGACCAGTTGTGTATTTGTCTGAATCTTACTTTTTGACTCCCTCGTAGTTTTCGATCTTGGCGATTACTTTAATCTGATCGGCTTTAGTTCCCAGCTCCATTCGAATCTGAGTTATTGTAATTGGGTCATACACGAACGATGCGAATATCATATCACACTGTTAAAAAATAAGTATAAACATTTGTTAGAGCTCAGGCTTAACTGAACAGGAAATCCAACGGGCTAAACAAATATAATTTGGAGGTAAAAACCAAAATATTTATTTTATTTAATATACTGTACATAGGAAAAATTTAAACTGGGGAAAGTTACACAAATTCATTATTTCTCTTACAATGAAACAAAAGGAAATGTTTTATTTAACGACGCACTCAACACATTTTATTTATGGCTATATGGGCTACTTTTTTCGATTAGCAGCAAGAGATCTTTTATATGCACCATCCCAGCACATATCATGGCCTTTTAAATACCAGTCGTGGTGCACTGGTTGGAACAAGAAATAGCCCAATGGGCCCACTGACGGGAATCGATCCCAAACTGACAGCACATCAAGTGAGCGCTTTAACACTGGACTACATCTCGCCCTCTCTTACAATAATTATCCAATGTTTAGGCAGCTATTAAACTGCAAAAATCTCAAGCAATCGTTTTGAGATCCATTTTAAAAAAAGACATTGACTAAACATCGTATAATGACTACATGACATCATAAAGAATTTTATTTAAAACATGAACCAAATCAAAATTTAAGGGATTTTATCAATCTTGCATACAGACGACAACATTTGTTGATTAACAATTTAACTGTTTTGCTTACATCATTGTCTAGTGTAAACTGAATAATTCTCTTGTCTATTTCCGATAACTGCGCCTTCCCCGGTAATGACCTGGGAACGTGCACCTGTTCATGACTACCCATAATTCCACTGGAGTCCACAGTACACATCAAGAAGCCTTCCCCTATAATAAGAAAAACATCAACATCAAATGTATCACATTACTGCAGTGTTCGAGATTTAGGGTATCCCGATATCCCAGGGATACTAGAATTTAATTTTGGATACCAGACTTCAAGAACCCAGTATTCCACTGGGATACCATATAATGTTGTAGGTTGTTGTTGTTTTTCCTGCGTTTTTATTTTTTGCTAAACAATGAAAGTCATCATTTACTGGTGAAGTTAAGTAACAGTATTTTCGAGCTCGTACCCAGTCTAATGCTATGCCATAACAATATCTCCCCCAACTCATACCCAGTCTAATGCTACACTGGAGCAATAGCAGCGTAGCAATAGACTTGGAACTGCTAAGTCGCTATTGTTTTTGTTGGATGTTTCCTCCCTTCAAATTTTATTTGAGATATTGATTCCATATCTGCAGAAAATTGATACAGGTAGGTTTATCATTAATAATGTCAGGATCACTTATAAATTACTGCTAAATATTAATTTATGTTAGTATTATTCAAAAATAGAATTCCATTTGATTGCAAATTTCACGAATTCCGCAATTACGGCGTTGCAATAGACTGGAAACAAGAACAGTGTCATCCAAGTTTGTGACGATGTTTTTATGAATTTCATTTAAGTGGAATACTAAATTCTCAGGTGAGATACCTGACAGTGTTCTCTTAAACATCTAAAATATAGATTAAATAAGAATGGAAAGTGGATGAAAATTTTTTCAATGATTATTAGGTGTATCTAATATATATGTGCGGTTAATTTGTTTTTATTTTAAATCTTTTATTGCCCCAGATCATTGGCACCATTGTAGCCTTATAATATACATGTACAACAATATTAAACTAATAATACATGTGTGACAATACACTGGTAAAGATTTTACAATTTATTTTCATAAATATGTATGATACATATGTTACTTACATGTATATTTAATAAAAATCGTCTTTCATTCATCGCAATATGCAGCACATGATTATGCATAATTAATTATTTTTAATATAATCTGGTGTCAAAAAGTAGTTTAAAAAAAAATAAGGAAAAGGAAAGACAGAGAGAGAAGGGAAAAATGGAGAGAAACAAAAAGTTAAGGTGAATTATAAAATAATAGATGAGGTGGATGAAACATTTTTCATGGGGGGGGGGGGTGGGGTGCAACCTTTAAAATGGGCACCTACAGTGTTCAGAAGTACACTAACGTATAATATATATCAAAATCTTCCACAGAAGTAGTCAGATACATCTGCTATTAAACAGAGTACTCTCCCTTCATAAAATTAAAAGCACAATATAAAGAAGGCTCATAGGGGGTGAAAGGTTCCTGTCCTGGACGGAGGAGCCGGCATGGGTTGACACTTGCACCCATGACAGGCGTGCGCTACAACAGCTTGCTCTGAATGTGCACATTAAGCCCTCTGATCTGGCGTGCATGGTTCTATCAATGGTCATACCAGAGATGGGACCCAGGGCAGACATGCCTGAACCTAATGGATGTGGGTATATAAAAAGCATTTGGACTTGCATTTGGTGCAGGGTATATTAAATCTTAGTATAGTGATAAAAACATTTTCAAGTCGTGCGAAAAATGTATCTGGTATCACACATATGTGCAATCTGGACCGGAACTTTTAAATGGTGAAATCCCTTTTTATCTTTACTGGAGTTAGTGCCTTTTATTTACTGACGTCACATATGTTTTACAAATTATGTCACATTGTATTTGAAACATTATCCAAGACTACCACAGAGTAATTCTTAACGTTACGTAAATCCACGAAAAAGTATTGTTATGACGTTAAATTAAAAAACATTTTTGTAAAGCATAAAAGAAGGTATGTAATAAATACAGAACTTTGGATATGTTTATTTCACATCCTATTTATTGCACTTGTTTATTTTGCGCAAGAACATGCCACTACAAGGTCTCGTGGTATATATTCTTGGGCAAAATAAAATTGTGCAATAAATAGGAAGCGAAAACAATGTATGTGAAGTTTGTTTGTTTAACAACACCACTAGAGCACACTGATTAATTAATCATCGGCTATTGGATGTCAAACATTTTGTAATTCTAACACCAGAGGAAACCCACTACATTTTTCCTAATGCAGCAAGGGTTCTTGCTGTCGTTAAACAAAACAAACTTCCTCTGATGACAAGTCAGAATTGCTCTAGTGGTGTCGTTAAACAAAACAAACTTCCTCTGATGACTATGAATCAGAATTACCATATGTTTGACATCCAATAGCCGATGATTAATTGATCAATGTGCTCTAGTGGTGTCATTAAACAAAACAAACTTTCTCTGAGGACTGTCAGAATTACCATGTTTGATATTCACTAGCCGATGATTAATTGATCAATGTGCTCTAGTGGTGTCATTAAACAAAACAAACTTTCTCTGACTCAGTCAGAATTACCATGTTTGATATTCACTAGCCGATGATTAATTAATCAATGTGCTCTAGTAGTGTCGTTAAATTTTTTTTTTTTTTTACTATGTAATAGTTAGAGGACGAGTAACAATACTTTATCGGCGTATAAAGGTAGTGTCGCACGAGACAAAGGCGAGGCGTTAGCCGAGCGTTTTCTCGTGCGACACTACCTTTATACGCCGATAAAGTATTGTTACTCGTCCTCTAACTGTCTTAGAGCAGAGCCAAACTCTTGACTGCACGTACAGCGATACCGCTTATAAAGTGAATGTCTGAAGTACTTTATCGGGATATAAATGTACTTCACGTGACCAAATATGAAGCTCCCATTGGACTAGAAATTCAGCTGTGCTCTAAGTACAAAATAACAATACTTTTCTAGTCAACCATGACAAACGTTTTACTATGTACAACATAACAATACCTTTCTCGTCCACCACAACAAACTTTGTACTATGTACAACATAAAAATACCTTTCTCGTCAACCACGACTCGCAGCGGTCCGTCCTGTATGTAGATCTGGTCACCGACCTTGGTGCGTTGAATGAAGTCCGCGTCATTCACATACATGTGGTCACGCTCCCCCTTGTCCTTCATAGCAATGTCACTCGTGAACTTCACTCGTTCACCCACGTTCAGCTTTATACGACGACTCAACTCCTGAAATGTACCAAATGTTTTTTGTTTTAAATACAAACTACATGTATACCATGTGTTTATTCAACTTCAAAAGGATTTTGTTTAGAGGTCTCCTCCCCACCATGATATATGATTATTATTATGTAGCAAAAGTTAAAAAGTCACATTGGCAAGATATGATGACTAGATAAATCTCTATATTTTCAGTCACTGACCAAAATTATAGGTCACCTGACTTAAGCCCGACTCAACTCAAGTAGTTCAGAGTAGATTGTCAATCAACATACTCTTTAAATCATTGGTTGAAGTACAGTAAATACAAATAACTTTTAGTTTTGCGATAACAATACAAAACTTGTATATTTATTTATGAATTCGAGTTTAGAAACACTTTTTTAATGTGACAGAATGTCGCTAGCATCTTACAAATAATGACGTCATGTATCTTGTATGACGTCATACGGCAAAAGCCTTGCTAGGCTGACAATACTCGATTTACGTACACAAAACTGGAATAAATAACGATTTTCTGAATATTCCTGTAGGATTGCAGGATAAAAGAAATAACTGGTTACCGTCTTAAGATATCGGCTTTATCCTGCTTATGACAAATGGCGAATGCAGCTCGGCAGAACCTCGCTGCATTCGCCATTCTAACCTTTGCAGGATAAAGCCAATACACATGTATCTTAAAGACAGTAACCAGTTATTCCCTATATATCTTCCCATGACAATGACACATCTGAATGCACACATAAATGTGCACAGAATAATTTTTAAGCAACAAACTGTAAGTATTTGCAGGGTTCGACAATACTAGCAGCTCTGTGGATTTTTGGTAAACTTGGGCTAGTGGAAATGACCAAAAGTATTATTATAATAAATAGGGTACTAGCTAAAACTGTTGTGAGGGCTAGTGACTTTCTTAAACATTTGTCACACACTGTATTTCTGAGAAACGTTGTACAAAGTATTCAGAGGATGAAAAAAGAAAGAAATGTTTTATTTAACGACGCACTCAACACATTTTATTTACGGCTATATGGTGTCAGACATATGGTTACGGAGGAAGCCCCTTGCAGAGGAGGACGCCACTTGCAGAGGAGGAAGCCCCTTGCAGAGGAGGACGCCCCGTTCAGAGGAGGAAGCCCCTTTCAGAGGAGGAAGCCCCTTGCAGAGGAGGAAGCCCCTTGCAGAGAAGGACGCCCCTTTCAGAGGACGCCCCGTTCAGAGGAGGAAGCCCCTTGCAGAGGAGGAAGCCCCTTTCAGAGGAGGACGCCCCGTTCAGAGGAGGACGCCCCTTTCAGAGGATCCCACCCCTTTCAGAGGAGGACGCCCCATTCAGAGGAGGACGCCCCGTTCAGAGGAGGACGCCCCGTTCAGAGGAGGAAGCCCCTTTCAGAGGAGGAAGCCCCTTGCAGAGGAGGAAGCCCCTTGCAGAGGATCCCACCCCTTTCAGAGGAGGAAGCCCCTTTCAGAGGAGGACGCCCCGTTCAGAGGAGGAAGCCCCTTTCAGAGGAGGACGCCCCTTGCAGAGGAGGACGCCCCTTGCAGAGGAGGACGCCCCTTTCAGAGGAGGACGCCCCGTTCAGAGGAGGAAGCCCCTTTCAGAGGAGGAAGCCCCTTTCATAGGAGGAAGCCCCATTCAGAGGATCCCACCCCTTTCAGAGGAGGAAGCCCCTTTCAGAGGAGGACGCCCCTTTCAGAGGAGGAAGCCCCATTCAGAGGATCCCACCCCTTTCAGAGGAGGAAGCCCCTTTCAGAGGAGGAAGCCCCGTTCAGAGGAGGAAGCCCCTTTCAGAGGAGGAAGCCCCTTTCAGAGGAGGAAGCCCCGTTCAGAGGAGGACGCCCCTTTCAGAGGAGGAAGCCCCTTTCAGAGGAGGACGCCCCGTTCAGAGGAGGAAGCCCCTTTCAGAGGAGGAAGCCCCGTTCAGAGGAGGACGACCCTTTCAGAGGACGACGCCCCTTTCAGAGGAGGAAGCCCCTTTCAAGTCTGCAGGTAGGTACATTTAGTCATTAAAAAGGCTCTACTAAACATCTTATAACGGCAAAACCAAAATCAGGACAGTCTCATTAAGCATTCTCATTATTTAATAAACATGTATTTTGTGTTAAAAAGATGTACATGTTTGTAAAATCCAACAGACTACCTTTGTAGAATTTATAAAAATTGTTTTGTTTAACGACAGCACTGGAGCACAATGATTAATTAAGTATCTGGATGTCAAACAATTGGTAATTCTGATACATGCATGTAGTCATCTGAGGAAACCCGTTACATTTTTCCCAATGGAGCAAAGAATCTTTTATATGCAATTTCCCACAGACAAGAAAGCACATACCATGGCCGTTGACCAGTTGTGGTGCACTGGTTGGAATGATAAAAAAAAACCAATCAGTTGAATGGATCCACTGAGGTGGTTCGATCCTGCGACGCATGCACCTCAAGTAAGCACTCAACAGACAGTGGTAGATCCAGAAAACCCATTTAGGGGGGGGCCCCAGTGACATGAGGCGGAATGCCAATGGAATTTTGGGGGAGGTTTGGAGGGGATTGTAAAAAAACCCTGAAAATTAACATATAATAAAATTATAACTGTTGCAAAATGTAGGGGGGCTTGGGCCCTTGCCCCCCCCCCCCCCCCCCCCCCCCCCGATCTGCGTCTGATAGACCGAGCTAAATCCGGCCCCCTCTGTAGAATTTATAACCGACCGTAGCCCGAGATGTGTTTGTCTTACCGGTTTGTAGGATCCCACCCGCGCCCTCGGTCCCAGGAGGTCGACGGCGATTGCAACAGGTTTCAGGATTTTCTGGTTCACACGACTTTCAGCTTCTCGTATGTTTTCCACGGCCTGTTTGTTGTACTAGAAACAAATAATACAAATTAAACATATACGACGACACAATTGTATACATATATATTTGATATTAATGTACAGACAAAAAAATTGGTTAAGGCCGAAAAAATGTTTTTCCGATTTCCCGACCTACCCTAATTTTAGGTAGCCACTCTGAAAATGTTTTAACAAAAAAAAAAACCAACTATATATATTTTTTTTTTTTTTTTAAATCATGATCCATGATTTTTTGCAATTGGCTAACAAGATTCGGAACACCTAGGCTGATTACGGTTTCTCGGTTACATTCGATTTATTAAAACAAAATATAAAATCCTACCTACCTACATGTACCCTATTTTTATTCAAGGATGTAATCTGAAACACACACATTTTTGTTAGGCCTAAGTCTTGAATGACACAAACTAAATGATTTTTAATGCACCTTGTGAGAACAATAATTTTTCAAACATTGGCAATTTGCTCACGCAAATATAACTATGCGCAGTGTGCGATTTTAAGGAGTCTGGTATCCTGAGGCTCGCAAAAATAATATGACTCTCTAGCTTGGCTAGCATACAGGCCTGTATGGCTTGTAAAATGTATTTGTACAAATTACATTGATTCTTCAAAATGACAGTCAACATATAGCGCAAAATCCTGTCAATCACAGTCTTTAATAGCGATCTTTTCCATGGTTTCATGCAAAATATGTAGTTTATCTTCTGTTCTACTGGTGACACATGACAGGGCTTGCTGGGTTGGTGACAAGCTCTAAAGATTTGCAAATAGGGAGACCTTAATGACACTTAAAACTTTTTAAACCAAAATCGTACACCGATGCGTAACGTACCTACATGTACATATATTTCTTGTTCGCATATTTAATTTAGGATGTAATTTATATGAATATGCCATCATTGACAATGTAACACACAAAATGATCTCTCGTTTTTAACCTTCATTCAGGTAAGGCATTGCAAAATTCCCAGCTTTATTTTTTTATTTACTGATTTTCTTTTCAACAATATTACTCAGTAACTGTGAATTCCAAGATATTGTACATTAATATATACGAACCTCAAAAGATCCATACGCCATGTTGATACGCACGATATCCATTCCCTTTTCAATCATCTCTGCAAGCTGATCAACAGTGTTACATGCAGGACCTGAACATAGATAAATTACATGTACATTCTACCCACAGATTAAACAAGCCATTTTTGGTAATTAATTATAAAATTAATTATAAAACACCCAGTAAATGCACAGCTACAAATATAACAACGGCAATTGCCATAGTTGCATTATGAATAGCCATAGTTGTATTATGCAGTGATCAAATTTTTGGGTATTTTTTATTTAACGATGCACTCAAAAACATTTTATTTACGATTATATGGCATCGGACATATGGTTAAGGACCACACAGATATTGAGAGAGGAAACCTGCTGTCGCCACTTCATGAGCTACTCTTTTCGATTAGCAGCAAGAGATCTTTTATATGCACCATCCCACAGACAGGGTAGTGCATACCACAGCCTTTGATATGCCAGTCATGGTGCATTGGCTGGAATGAGAAATAGCCCAATGGGGCCACCAACAGTGGTCAATCCCAGACTGACCGCGCATCAAACGAATGCGTTACCACTGGGCTATGTCCCGCCCCACAGTGATAGAAATACCGGTAAGTAAAATTTTTTTACTAGTCCACTGGACAAAGAAACAAAGAAAGAAATGTTTTATTTAACGATGCACTCAACACATTTTATTTACGGTTATATGGCGTCAGACATATGGTTACGTACCACACAGATTTTGAGAGGAAACCCGCTGTCGCCACTACATGGGCTACTCTTTCCAATTAGCAGCAAGGGATCTTTTATTTGCGCTTCCCACAGGCAGGATAGCACAAACCATGGCCTTTGTTGAACCAGTTATGGATCACTGTCGGTGCAAGTGGTTTACACCTACCCATTGAGCCTTGCGGAGCACTCACTCTGGGTTTGGAGTCGGTATCTGGATTAAAAATCCCATGCCTCGACTGGGATCCGAACCCAGTACCTACCAGCCTGTAGACCAATGGCCTAACCACGACGCCACCGAGGCCGGTACCACTGGACAAATACATCTAGAAATCTATTGGCCCGCCAGTATGTTCACCTGTCCAAATAAACAGATTGTTTTATTCAAGTATCAGGATGATGTTTTTGATTGCTCAAAATGAAACTGCACTGATATATTTTTTACTTGTCCACTGGACAACCACAAAGGCACATTTTGCTTGTCCGAACAGATATTCGCTTGTCCGAACAGATATTCACTTGTCGGAACAAACGGACATGTGCTTATTTCAAACACTGTTTCATTGAAACAAGTTTTATTGCTTTTTAAAGAACAAATGGATTAGGCACAAGTTATACAACTTACTAGGCCTACTCCATAATATATAGAGAAATATTGAGAGACGAAACCCGCTGTTGCCACTTCATGGGCTACTCTTTTCGAATAGCAGCAAGGGATCTTTTATATGCACCATCCCACAGAAAGGGTAGTACATACCACGGCCTTTGATATACCAGTCATGGTGTATTGGCTGGAACGAGAAATAGCCCAAATGGGCCCACTGACAGGGATCGATCCCAGACCGACCACGCATCGAGCGAGCGTCTTACCACTGGGCTACATCCCGTCCCTGAAAGTGGAGAGTGCAGCACACCATCTTGCTGAAAATGCCCCGAAAGAGTTTAGTCTACAATGCCTTTACAAATTAAGAGACAAAACCATTCTTACCGATAGTCCCAATGACGCCAGTTCGTTTACAGGTGTGAACCACCGTGTCTATGTCCAGCTCACAGATATGTTCGAGGCGGGTGAAAGCTTTCTTGGAGGGCAACTCCTGCCCTCCGATGCCACCTGAGTCGCCCAGCGCACTGGCTCGCTCACCCTGAGAACTAACTGTAATAGTAACTTCACTCGACATCTGGAAAACATTTTTAAAAAATAAAAAATTGCAGTGCCCTTCATCCCACCTTGCCTTCGATGCCCATCAAATGTTTGTTTTATTTAACGACACCACTAGAGCACTTTGATTTATTAATCATCGGCTATTGGATGTCAAACATATGGTCATTTTTGACAGTCATAGAGAGGAAACCCGCTACATTTTTCCATTAGTAGCAAGGGATCTTTTATTTGCACCATCCCACAGACAGGATAGCACATACCACAGCCTTTGATATACCAGTCAGGGCTTCTAGAATTTTATAAAAATCCACTAGCCAAGGGATCAGTGATTTTAAAAAAGTACTAGCCACAATTAAAAATTCACTAGCCCTACTTTAAAAAAATACAATTTTACTAATAGTAATAATCAGATGTCATCTAAAGAGGGACATTGGAGCTTAAAAATCCTTAGATTGGGGTGGAATGAGGGGGCAGGATATTCATATATACAAAATATGTAAATGCAGCATTTGACAAGGGGTTTTTTCACTAGCCGTCGGGCTAGTTATAGTAATTATTTACTAGCCCAACACTGAATATTACTAGCCATGGGATTGGGGTTATCATAAGCTAGAAGCCCTGCCAGTCGTGGTGCACTGGCTATGACGAGGAGAATGGGATAGACTATAGGTAGCAGTATACAGTTAGCTAGGCCAAAAAAAAAAAATGGTTTGTTTCCGGTCACCCGACCGACCCTAAATTTTGCCACCGACCCTGAACTTTTTTTTTCTGCTGGGGTGGGGGGAAGCACACAGAGAAGTTGTGGTCGCGGATCGACAAAGCAGACGACAGAAGTACTCAAGTAGGATAACTCTTACACGTCAGTGTGTGTGTTAAATGGAGGTTGAGGGGTGTGTGTGCGTGGGGGGGGGGGGGGGGGGGGGGGGCAGCAGCGATGGTTTTTATACACCCCCACTGAAATTGGAATCATTAACCAGTGTTCTACGTTGCGACCAAAATGGTCGCCAATGCGACCAAAATGTTGGCGTGGCGACCGATTGAATTTATTATCGTCGCCATCTGGCGACTGACTCCAAAAGTATTAAATTATTTGCCATGTTCGTTCAGTCCTAGCAGCGAAAACAAATGAAATTTGTTGACATCATTGTGCAGTCAGAACATTTCACTATTTACGAAGTTGTCCGATTGATCACTGTGAATTCCGTATTAATTGTCGGTACAATTCGGAACTCATCGTTGATTTTAGTAATTTGGTGAAAACAATCCAGATACTTACAACACATTCATAAATGATACAAAATGAGTAGTGTCGCACTGTGGCGAATAACATTTTAAGCTTGGCTAGTAAATTTTGTTTGTCCACTAGCCAAAGAAGAGTAAGTTATAAAACCGAGTGTAGAACACTGTTAATAACACATGCTCTTATTAGGTACCACGGTAATTGGTGACAGTACAGTAACGTGTGTGACGATTAAACGGCTTTTATTACAAACTGCTAAATACTGTAGGCCTATAGAGGAAAATATATCGTATTATCGTAACTCCAGTCATCTCATACAATGTAGGTTTATTTTCCAAAAACAACGTGCGATCTCAACAAAACAATAAAGGATTTCTCGATACCACATGCACAGACTACAAGTCATTGCGTTTTTTCCACATGCAAAGGTGAAGGTCATTTGAAGAAGGCTTTGTACAATTTTCGTTGTTGGCTACTGCTTAGGCCTAGTACCCAGAATTTGTTAATATATACGGGTGTAGCCTGTAGGAAGATATCAAAAAGTGGGGTGGGTGGGTACACACACGTATAAAATTAATATATAAACCATCAATGCCGCTTCCTACGCCAGTGATGTAGATAGGCCTATCAACTGCTGAGCATGGGTAATAATTAAATAAACGGAATATTCAAGAATAACCACTAACATTAAACAGTTCACATTTATTTCAGTGTTTCAGTTAATTGGGAATAAATTAATTTGAGTGATTTTAGCATGGGTCCGTTCAATAGGCTAATAAACATTAAAACTATAAGTCCGTCCCACAGGGAACGCCTTAGCCCGAGTACTCTGACTGTAAGAGAGCTAGACGGACATTTGAACATAAACACGCTCTCATTATTTATGTCCAAATGTCCGTCTAGCTCTCTTACAGTCAGAGTACTCGGGTTAGAAATGCCTTTTTTATTACTATGAAATTTACTACAAGTTATTAATTTCTAAGCCGATTGATTTGTAAATTGCACACAAAATTAGTATTGTTTTGTTATTTCCAATACAAGTTGGATAAATCTGTGAACTTTTTGTGCAAACATCTATTGACCAACTTGGACCAATTTGTGCAGTCATCCTATGACAAAACTGGACAAAGCTGTGAAGTTTCTGTGCAGTCATCTACTGACTTTTATTTGTGAAAGGAATAGTTTGAACTTTTTTGTTTTTCTGTCTTTTGAAAATGGCATGTGAAACTTAAAACTGACATTGACAGTGAGATTGTTTTTATTTCTCTCTGGCTGCAAAGAGTAAACTAAGATTTTTCAGACAGCTTGCCTTCATGTCTTTCATCTTGAGATTGAGTTTTTCTCTGGCAAACACATTTAAGGTAGGGTAACCTTTCTTTGAACTAAAAAAAAAAAAAAAAAAAAAAAAAAAAAAAAAATCCTACCTACCTACCCTACTTTTTTTGGCCATGTTACCTGAAACAAACTTCTTCTTTTTTTTGGCCTTATGTACCAGGAGTATAGTTAGCTCCCTTGTGTACCTGGTCGTGCAAAGAATTTGATTGCTGCTTTTGCACAGATACATGTCTGAAGGCTAATTACTTGGAATACTATGAAGTAAATTCTTATGCTTAGCTATAGCCTAGGAGTTATTTTTAAAACTGACAATTGATTTTACACCAGAAGTGCAGATGGTTTAGCTGTAATGAGGCTTGGTATTCAGACACCAGGTTTTCTTTTTTGACAAAAGTGGGGTGCAATCATTTTGCTCAGGCCCTAATCTTGCTAGCGAAATGAGCGTTTTCTCCACTGAAAGTCAGCAGTTATTAGCAGTAGTGAGAAGTCAAAGTCGACTTAAGATTTTGGACATAATCCGATTTCCAAAACGAAATTATACAACAGATGTCAAGATCCCGATTTGTTTGTCATAGCTCACTTGGCAGTGTCACCGTATGTCAAACAGTGTTTTTCCTTTGGCGCCGGACAGTATCCTCGAGTAATCGTGAACCTGCCTATTAACTGGAAATGGTTTCAAACATCACACCTTTCTTCTGAGAAGGCAGTAGTCACTTCTCCTACTTTTTCAATTCTAGATTAGGGCCTGACAAGCAGATTTTGTGAAAAAATTTAATAGCTAAACTTTTATTCAAATGAGGGTTTTTGTAAGGTTTAATGAGCAAAGTTTCCATAAATATATGTGCAATATCCGTCAACTCCCACTTGGGTGTGGTTTGTATGGGTGTGAACATTGTCAAAAATGCATCCAAAATCATGCAGTTTGGACACATTATGATGAAAATAACAGAAACATTTAACAAAAAAATATTTTAATGAGTGCTCTTTATAATTATTAATTATGACCCTTTTTGTAATTTCCTTGAGACTAAACATAACCTGTATCTTTGTTTATTTTCAAACTATAGGTGGGCATTTAGGAAGCCAGAGGTTGGCATGTATAAATCTCAGTAGAAGATTTACAAATAACTGTGGTCTTCTAGGGACCGGTCTTCTACCATATACTACTATGATCATACAGTACAACCGTGTCCGGTGTATCGGCGCATCCGGTGATTTAGCGCACTTGGTATTTTGCTTAAGTATGCTGAGGAAGTTGTCGTGTTGTCAGAGTTTTTAACGAATTAAAGTTCAATTCCTTTTTCAATGGTTAATCAAGTATTAACATATTTATTGTTAAGGGTGCAATTAATTTTTTTTTTAGAATTATCAATAATTATATAATAATTTCAAAATAAATCATTCACCTGTTTTCGTGTTTATAAACGCGAAGTAGGTCAGCCTTATTGATATTAAGAATGTTAAAACCAGTCTAAAAACACCTTTCCCGCATTTTAAATATTAAAGTAAAGAGTATAAATGTAATTATTTTTGTTCGGTTATTTTTTATTTAGACCGAAAAAGAAAACACAGACAAATGCAAAGAAAACGAATATTTTACACCTTAATTGACAGTCATCCCAGTTCACAATTGTCACCTTGTTATAAAAAATAAAAGCGAAATAAGATCCACGTGTGTGCATTATCTACCAGAGAAAAATAAAATCCATGTAGGCATCTTAGCCATGCATGACAATGAACATGTCTGCATCTGTAGTACTGTGCCACTCAAGTAAACAATTCCGAAACTGATCATGAGATGGGTCATATGTGATCGTTCATTTTCATAGTAATATTTTTAACAAGACAAAACAAAAAAGTACTAAAATAATTCTGGGATAATTATAGTGTAGCGTTTATGGGCTAAAAGTGAGGTCATGGGCGGTTTATAAATAGCGGGGTCTACGATCCACATCTACTGTGCCGAATCACCGGACATGCAAATCGTTTTGGATACAAGGGGGTGCCTATATTTATGCACCATTTTAAAATGTTTATTTACTACAGACATAAAACATTTTGTAGTGTATTTCAGATTATGCACTTCTTCATTGGTGAGAAACTCATTTTATTAAATATTTCACAATGTTCACATAGAAAATGGTCCTTGAAAGCTTAGGTGCGCCGATACACCGGACAGCACTGTATTATGTGGATGATATAGTTTTTTTCCAAACTTGTTAGATACAGGTATGTCATTTGTAAATTGAATGTAAAGTGAGAGACTATGGCAGTCTTCATATCCATTTGATAGGAATATTTTTTTTTAACAAAAGAATCTGCAAGTAATATGCCACGACTTTTGATTACATGACCCATACTGGCCATAGCCAGTCCAATGCCAAGGTCATTTGTCTCATTCCAAGCCCGGTACAAGGCATGTTTGTAAGATAAATTATGCAAGTGCTGAAGCGGTTTAAATTATAATAAAATGTTGTCTTGGCTGTTTGTTTTGTTTAGTTTATATCTTCCCAGGTGGAAAGGTAACAACACATGGGGTAAATACATGTATAAATATACGTAATCGATCAACAAAATCTACTCGCAACCTTGACCGGCATCATTATAACACAAGTCAAGTTATTTCCCTTACGATTCACACGTTTGATTTCGTGCCCGATGCCGACTGCACGTATAGAATATACACTTACGTTGATTTTATAGCTGTAACAACAGTGATGTTATCGATGTCTTATAAACTCAACGACTCGGTTGTCACAGTAAATTTAGCAAGAATAAAACCAAATCTGAACCCAGTCAGAAAAAACAACACAAAAACATCTTCTGCCGGAAGTGCGATAAATAACCGAGTGAGGTCATTCGATTTGCTATTCCAAGTAAAATGGGATTGTCCTGACGAAATTTCCTTTGGCTGTCTTCGATACCAAACGTAAAATTATTATATACAAGAAAGTTGGGATGGCAATTCAAATTTTACGGCTGCATACATAATTAAGGCATGTACATAATAACAAATTACAGTAGATTCTAAGGGAACACTATTTGTGGGGAAACGCCTACCCTCCCCCATGACTTGGTTTAAACAATATTTTATTTGCCAAAACAACATACTGGGATTGGTCAACAGGCTTAGCCTATATTAAGACCTCTCCATACAATTTACATGCGGATACATGTTTAGATACCACAGACTATAGTAGATTTAAAGGAGGAAGAAAAGAAGAGGGGATAGAGTGAAGGAAAAACCCAGAAGGAAAAAACGACTCACAGTACAATTTTGTACGACTTGCTACTGTTTTTAGATTTTCTTTATTCCTTAGACCATATGTTCTATTAGAACTTGATAGAAAAAGTAATAAGTAGGTGGGTGTACCATCATTGACAAGTTTGTACATCTTGCATAGCTTATGGCGTTTTCGTCTGTCTATTAGTAGGATAAATCCAGTTTCGTCATACAATTTTTGATGAGATGTACCTTTAACTGCACCGCATATTGTCCTAAGAGCATCCATTTGAGCAGATTCGAGTTGATGGGACAGTTCCAATGTGCAATTATCCCATACGACATCAGCATAATCAAAAACTGGAAGAATAAAAGATCTGTATATTTTTTCCAAGGCGGATCTTGATAATCGATATTTAAAGGAACGTAAACAATTTATCATTCTACTTGATTGTTCAAGAATATTATTTATATCATTTTTCCATTGGGCCTGTTTCATGAAAAATCATCCCTAAGTGTTTACGAGTTTTAACTTTAGTTACTTGTTGATTGTTAAAAGTTAGATTAAGATTAACGGGTTTATTTTTAAGAGTAAATAATATTGATTTAGTTTTTTCAGGGCTAAATTTCACTAACCATTGGTCTGCCCACCTACTAATTTTAATTAAGTCACGATTTAACACTGTTTCACAAAGATGAGGATTTTCAACTTCAATATAGAGTAACGTGTCATCAGCAAACAGACGTATATTGGACTCAATATCATTAACAATATCATTAATATAGATTAAAAATAATAGAGGACCGAGAACAGAGCCCTGTGGAACACCTACAGTTATTTCCAAAGATTCAGAAGTACTGCCATCTATTACAACCTGTTGCTTACGTTCAGACAGATAACTAGAAAACCAAGATAGAAGTTTACCTCTGATGCCAATTGTATCTAATTTTTATATTAAACCTGTATGCCATACTCTATCAAATGCTTTACTAATGTCGCAAAAGACTGCTTGAACCTCCTTTGCTTCATCCAGTGACTTGGTAATAAAATTATAAAAATCCAAGTTTGTTTACTGCAGAATCACCTGGAATGAACCCTGATTGATATTTAGTTAGTATACCGTTATCTTTTAAGAAATTAAACACATATTTAAATACACATTTCTCAAAAAGCTTTGAGACGTTACTAATTAGAGATATAGGTCTGTAGTTTGTACATTCATGGGCGTTTCCTTTCTTATAGATTGGTATAACATTAGCTTCTTTCCAACAAGTAGGAAAATCATAATTTTCTAGTGCTAGATTAAAGAGTCGTGTCAGAGGATAAGTTAGCTCATGTGATAGTAATTTCAATAGTTTGTTACTAATATGATCTGGTCCAGTTGATTTGTTAGTATCTATAGATGTCCAAACATCATTTATATCTTGTTCTGTAAGAGTTATACTACTGATTGATTTGGTATACTTTGTTGGTTCTGGATTATTTAGTGTAGATTGTTTAATAAAAAAGTGATTAAAAGTATCTGCCATTTCTTTTGGTGTGGAAATGATTTTGTTGTCAACAACTAGTGGCGGAATAGTAGAGCTAATGATACCTCGATTTTTTAGATGTTTGTTTACTATCTTCCACCATGCTTTATTACCAAAAGTCTCAAGGTTATTGATCTTATCATCTAACTTTTTATCACATTCTATTTTAGCTTTACGTATTTCAGATATTACTTCATTACGTTTCATCCTAAACAGTTCCCAATCGATTGGTCTGTTATGTCGTTTAGCTTGCTGATGAATCCTCTCCCATGACTTCACTGGCTACGGATCTGCAGAGGGGCGTAGCTTAAAACGTAAGCTTAAATCTAAAACAAAATGATTCAATAACTTTTGCTTGGAAATGTAAACAAATATACATAATGTCAATACAAAAAAAATATAACTGAATAATTTAATTTGCTAGAAGAAAAATGTTTTTCATTGGAGGCCTAGTCTAGTGAGGACGCACAGTTGGCCGTCTGTGAGTCTGTTATATTTATGCCACTTTTACTGGGGTTGTAAAATAGGCTACTCTCCCCAAAAAGAAAAAGAAATAAAAACAATTCTTTAAAACCTAATTAAATGGTCGTTCGCTTTTAGAGTTCGGAGGCATACCTGCTCTCTCAGGATATTTTTAAATTGCAGATAATAATCTTAGGTGTGTACGAGCTACCATTTTGCAAACTAAATCAAAATTAAGCATTAGCTTCCCTTTTTCTTTCCATGAACCGTTCCAAAATGCGTCAAAATTACTTTAAGAAATTTGCGCAAAATTTTTTTTTTTTTACTTTTAACCTCCAGGATATTCAAAATTCAATAGCACCAGAAATGCCCTCCGCCCGCTACCGACCCCGGTCGGGCTGCTGGCGCTATCTTGCACTTTCCAGCGCTCTGGGTTGGAGCTGGTACCGGACCCTGTACCTACCAGCCTGTAGTTTTAACAAGGGTGTAATGGGATGCAGTCGCATGAACACAGTTCTGAGAAACGCCAAATTACAAAACGTTTTAATTAGTATTCGTCCAGAGTCTATAAAGAAAGGAAACAAATGTAAGCTTAGCGACACCTTAGTAAATTATAAACTATGAAGTCCTATTTACAGTTTAATATATGGTTATTTTGACATTGTCGAAAGAGAAAATTGAAACCCGCTACTTATACACGTGTACGCTACTCCGGCCTGCTGATAATGCAGCAAGAAATCTCTTAAATTAGCCCGAGTACTCTGGCAGTAAGAGAGCTAGACGGAAATGTGGACACTAACTTGTTAAAACTCTCTTACAGTGACTAAGAGACGAACCTTTGTAATTTGTTCGCAATCGCTGCCCACGAAGAGAGTTTTAACAACAATCCAAACTCCGTCTAGTTATTTTACCGTCAAAGTACTCGGGCTACTCTTAAATATGCACTTTTCCATAGACATGCAGGCCAGTACTTACCATGTACGGTCTGTGGTGTACAAGATGTGGCAGTGGCGGATCTAAGGGGGGGGGGGGGGGGGGCGGGGGCTATATTCAGCGACATTTATATTTTTATTTTATTTATTTCATTTTTTACGTTGGAGAATCCGAGGAACAACTAATAAAAAGGTCTGGCCTGACACATAACCCCCCCCCCACACACACACACACACACACACAATGGATTTTCTGGATCCACCACTGTGTGGGGTACTGTGTGAGACGGGGGAGGGAATTCGAGTCCATGGATGGTGATTGAACCTGCGACCCACCGCACCCCAGGGCCTCTATACCACCATTGGGAATCAGTTGGAGGGTGTGCCCGTACCGAGGCACTTTTGAATGTATAGGTACTCTCTTACTAGCACTATTTCTCGTTTCAGCCAGTGCATCACGACTGGTATATCAAAGATCGTGGTATGTGCTTTATTGTTTGTGGGATGGTGCATACAAAATATCCCTTGCTACTAATAAAACATGTAGCGGGTTTCCTCTCTGAGACTAAATGTCAAACTTACCAAATGTTTGACATCCAATAGCCGATGATGTAAATCAACGTGCTCTAGTGGTGTTGTTAAACAAAACAAACTTAACTATACCACCACTGGGAATTAGTTGGAGGGTGTGCCCGTACCGATGCACTTTTGAATGTAGCAGGAAAAAATTTCTTACTAGCAGGACAAAATGTTCGATCCAGGTAAATTTTATACAGAAGTTTCAAAAATGTTTTCAAGTAATTGGACTACAACTGGTAATTCTTTTGCTTTTAAAACCCCAAAAATCCACAACAAACAAACAAAATAGAACATTTTAAAATTCAGAATTAAAAAGCAATCAAATAAACAAAAGTTGGTTAACGATGGTTATTGGCTAGTGGGGACGGGACAACCCAGTGGCAAAGACCGTGGTATGTGCTGTCCTGTCTGTGAGATGGTGCATATAAAAGATCCCTTGCTACTAATGGAAAAATACGATCTGAATAGATCAGACCCTTAAAAGGGCCCCTATGGGCAACCTAGGGAGACATCTCAACAACAGCTAGGTCCTAGTAACGAGCTACTCTCGGCAAACTAAGTTCCAAAACATATATAGCACCCCCTTTCCAATTCGGCGAACAGATAAAAAATGCGCCAAATTTCCTTCATTCAAATTGCGCACCTTTTCCCCTTTGGCGTTAATCCTACGGGACATTTCAAATTCCATAGCATCCACCACCCCCGTCGTCTGTTACCGACCCCGGTCGGGCTGCTGGTGCTATCTTGTACCTGCAGGCAGTCCCTTTTCCCACACAACCCAACCTCAAACCTTTCCTTCTTTTTTTTGGACGGAGGAGTCGGCCAAGGCCGACACCTGTACCCATGACAGGCGTACGATAAAACAGCTTGCACTGAATGTGCACGATAATCCTTATACCATACCGGAAAAAATGTAGCGGATTTCCTATAAGATTAAATGTTAAAATTACCAAATCGTTGACATCCAATAGCCCATGATTAAAAAAATGTATGTGCTCTAGTGGTGTCGTTAAACAAAACAAACTTTAACTTTAGAAAGATTTCCGCCTGTTATTATATTGATACATGGGGGGGGTGGGTGAGAGGGTGGGGGTGTAGGTTGGGGGGTGGTTGGGGTAAATTGCTGTATATATCAGTACCTTAACTTTTAATGGTCAGTGAGAGAAAAGTCGGTGTAGAGGCCTACTCAATGAATCTCACTGTGGGTGGGAGCCGATACCGGGATGCGAACCCAGTAGGCCTACAGGTTTACCAGCCTGAAGTCCGACCACGTCCTCACTATATCACCGAGGCCAATTTTATCAAATGGCTTACAGTAGCCTATTATTAGACCACATTAAAAAAAAAAACCTGTTTAGCGTCCACCTATTTCAAGTTTTCCAGGTAGGGGAGGTTTTTTGGGGTTTTTTTGTTTTTGTATTTTGTATGTAGAATGGCAGAGTGCAGGAAGAAGACATCTAACCATGGTATTCGTGGTCAGAAGACATGATAGGAAGGTAAAGAATACCGTAGAAACTTTCAAGCTAGAAATTGCACAAGAAAACATTAAAATTGTTGTAAAACCTTTGTTCAAATGAAAGTTAAACTACATGTATTTAGGCCAAAGGCGTCAATGTATTAAAGATGTGTAAACAGAACATAACTTGTGTTTGTTGTAACACCCTGGAGCACATGTACATTTGTACAGTGAGTGAAAATTAGTTCTGAGAAGCCCAACAGCACAAGTTTGTCACAATTCATCATACACATTTCGAAGTGACAGTTTTGGGACTTTTTACATTTTATTTGAAGGTGTGGTTTTTTGTTGTTGTTGTTTGGGGTTTTTTCAAAAATAAAAAATATTTGGAGGTCAGAGGGATGTCGGGGGATGGGGGGGGGGGGGGGGGGCGCTAAACAAGTAATGTTTTTTTTTTATGTGGCCGTGTGTGTTTTTCTTACACACCCGTTGGTGAGAACATCATTCGTTATTTTTGACAACGCATACTTGTTTACACATGTACGTGTGTTAACAACTTCAAGACATACAACTGGCTGTTCCAAGGTGTTGACCAGGTCACCAATGCCATACATCCAATGAAAAAAACAGCACGGTCGAAATCGACCAGACTGTGATGTATAAAAGGGCTGTAAATAACTTTTAGTTTAAAATTTGCTTAAAAATTAGACCGGCCTCGGTGGCGTCGTGGTTAGGCCATCGGTCTACAGGCTGGTAGGTACTGGGTTCGGATCCCAGTCGAGGCATGGGATTTTTTAATCCAAATACCGACTCCAAACCCTGAGTGAGTGCTCCGCAAGGCTCAATGGGCTCAAAGGCCATGGTTTGTGCTATCCTGCCTGTGGGAAGCGCAAATAAAAGATCCCTTGCTGCTAATCGGAAAGAGTAGCCCATGTAGTGGCGACAGCGGGTTTCCTCTCAAAATCTGTGTGGTCCTTAACCATATGTCTGACGCCATATAACCGTAAATAAAATGTTTTGAGTGCGTCGTTAAATAAAACATTTCTTTCTTTCTTTCTTGTCCATTAGATACTATTTATCTTACAACCTGTTGTTTGAAAACGTGTCAAACTCGCTTTCGCTCGGTAGATACATTTTAAAACAACTCGTTGTACAAAAGATAAATGGTATCTAACGGGCACCCATGTGTTATTCTCTACAGAACATATAAATTTATAAAAGATAGAATTAAAAATATATATATATATATATTTTTATATGTTTGTTTGTGTGTATTTTTGTTAGTTTAATTATGTGTTTATTTATTTTGTAAAAAATCACAGAAGTAACCCCTTTTACTAATTTATAGCTTTTTCAACAACTATCAGTGTGAAGTGCACCTAGTTATTGTAGGCCTAAAGCAAATCTTGTACACTGGCGTATGATATTTTGCTTTATAAATTATAGCCTAATAGCGTAAAAGTGTGTAAATATACAAGTGTGTCCCCCACTTTTGGCACCTTCCTACGCCACTGTAATGGAGCATTGAATAATACAGCTACAACAGTCAACTACAACAAAGAAATACCCCCCCCCAACCCACCCCAACCCTAGTAACATTCCTCCCGTCCAAACATAAACGTAAGCTACCTGATTTACTGACGTGAAACATTGATACGGAGTATAGTCACGTGATCTGCGATTGGAACTGCTAGAGAGGAAGTTGCATGGTGAGTATGTCTGTCAATCGTTGAGCTATTTAGGTCTGTCGTAATCGCCACTGGGTGCTTTAACTGTTCCTCGTTAATCTAGAACCATAATCTGCCATATTTTAAACCCTAACTACAAAACCGGACCATTGCAAGCGTTTGCGACCCCGCGTCGTCTGGTCCGAAACAAGTTGATGGGACGCATAGACTTCCCTATCGGCTTTTTTAATTATTTGACAACATGTTGCTTTGATCGTAATAACTATTATTATTATTATTTTAAAAATGTATTATTTATTATTGCCTTATAGTGTTAACATCACACCATGTTCTGTTTATAAACTTATTTATTTCATTTTATATTTGAAAATAATAAGTAGGAATAATTTAAAATGTAGAATTGATCAAATTTACACCATAGAATCTATGATAGATTAAAGGGACATTCCTGAGTTTGCTGCATTGTAAGATGTTTCTGACTAATGAAATATATCTACGATTAAAGTTACATATTAAATATATTTTCTTGTTTAGAATATCATTGTCTGTATATTCAATGTGTTTCTGGTCATCTTAATTTTTGTAAGAAGCCTAAACTGGATTTTGTTTTAAAATAATTTCATACGTATGAAAAAAAATATTTTAGGAAATAAAATGAAATTTAACCTAGTGCAAATATTAGAACGATGAGAACACGTTTACTATACAGCCACTAACATTTTATGCAGAAAAATATATTTAATATGTACCGTCGAAGTCCCAAACTGCGTTCACCTAACGACAAAAACATGAATACGATATTTACAGAAACACTATTCTACATTTTTCAGCTATGATACGTGAAACAAAATAGATTGCAATCAATTAACGTAAAAAATCAACAATGTGAACGTAAAACAAATCCATTCTAGTGAATAAAAGTGAAACACCCTCCGGTAAACAGGAAAGAGTGCGACGTTTCTAACTGCGTTCAGGCGCATGCGTTTGCAAAAGGTATCGTACCGCGCATGTATGGCTCGTCATATTTAATTTTTAAGGCCACTACATGAAAAAAAAAGATAAAAAGTTTCTTAACTACATGTATGCACAGTTGACGAACACTTTGTTTAATGTTTTTTAAAGGAGCAATTCAATTTGTCAAGTGTTCTGGTCCGGTCCGCGTTTTACCAACACCCATCGCTAACACTGATACTGATAGGCATTACGTTCATACCAGTGAATAGTTTGTAAAATATAATTTTATTTATAAATTGATTCTTAATTAACACAATTTATACACTAAAATTTATTTACAATTGTTATCAATGGATTGTGAATACTATTCACTACAGTAGAAACACAAAACTGTAGCATACCTTTTGCAGATCGAATGTAATAATTGAAAACAAATTCTAACAACAGGGGTCTTAAAAATCATAAAAATTTAATGCTTTGGCCTTGTTGGTCTTGCACTAGCCCGAGTACTCTGACTGTAAGGGAGCTAGACAGACATTTGGACATAAATACGCTCTCATTACAGTCAGAGACCAACCTATGTATATTTTTGGCAATTCCTGACTACCAGACGGTAGGCAAAGATTCCCGCTCTAATACCACAACAATCCTATGTTTGACGTCAAATACCTTTACATCGATCATTTTCGAATTAACTGATACCAAAAAATCCACATATTAATCACTAATACACATACTACAGAAAGAAATCCGACAGCACCCACATTCAGCCACGCTTCGTGACACTCCGTCGCCATAATTACAAAGCTCGGCGATCTATTTCGAGACGTAGATCACGTGATCGCACACTGCGCGATTCTGCCTTGTGCAGCAGTTACAGGGGCCATCTCATACCAAGTGACGTTACAACATGGAAGATTTGGCTAATGCTGTGTACAAATTCCTGTTCTACGCAGCCGTCCACTCTTATCCTCGAAACGTTCTTTACGGCATGCACATTCCATCGCAGAAACACAAAAAGAAACTAATCCATGTTGTAACGTCGCTTGGTATGAGACGGCCCCTGTAACTGCTGCACAAGGCGGAATCGCCCAGTGGCGATCACGTGATCTACGTCTCAAAATAGATCGCCAAGCTTTGTAAATATTGCGACGGAGTGTCACGAAGCGTAGCTGAATGTGGGTGCTGTCGGGTTTCTTTCTGTAGTATACATGTGTATTAGTGATTAATATGTGGATTTTTTTTTATCAGTTAACTCGAAAATGATTGATGTAAAGGTATTTGACGTCACACATAGGATTATTGTGGTATTAGAGCGGGACTCGTTGCCTACCGTTTGGTAGTCAGGAATTGCCAAAAATTAACATAGGTTGGTCTCTGGCTGTAATGAGAGCGTATTTATGTCCAAATGTCCGTCTAGCTCTCTTACAGTCAGAGTACTCGGGCTAGTCTTGCACGTGTGAGGTCATGTGACACGCACTGAAAGTTAACTCATCTTTCTCCATTTTAAGTCAATTTCTACGAGTCATGTGGACCTGATATCGGTAATTCTAAGGAATAAACAAAAAACGACTTAGTAAAATGAATGGTTTTAGGGGTTTGTAAAGTTTTGTATTTAGATACTTACTTCTTTGAACTTTATTGTTAATGAAAATGTTTTAGAACTGTGAAGAAAAACCTCACAAATGAACGACAAGCAGACGACAACAGATCGGATGTTAAATGTGCGAACCGTCCACGAGAAAACAAAGTGAACAGAGTTAGAAGCATAACGCAGTTAGGGACGTTGACGATAATAACACTTTTTTTTAAATCTCTGTTAGTCGATAACATCTTTAAAATTGCAGCAAACTCGGGAATATGTCCCTTTAATACACTGGTTGGAAGTTGAAGATTGGTACCGTACAGTAAACCACATCAGGGCTTCTAGATTTTTTTTAAAATCCACTAGCCATGGGATCAGTGATTTTTAAAATTCACTAGCCATGATTAAAAATTCACTAGCCATGCTTTAAATAAGTACAATTTTACTAATATTAATAATCAGATATGTCACCTAAATAGGGAGATAGAGCTTAAAAATCCTTAGATTGGGGTGGAAAGAGGGGGCAGGATATTCATATTTACAAAATATGTAAATGCAGCATTTGACAAGGGTTTTTTCCCACTAGCTGTCAGGCTTGTTATAGTAATTATTTACAAGCCCAACACTGAATATCACTAGCCGTGGGAGTGGGGCTATCATTATCTAGAAGCCCTGTCTGGCAAGGCAATAGTAGTTATTTACAAGCCCAACACTGAATATCACTAGCCGTGGGAGTGGGGCTATCATTATCTAGAAGCCCTGTCTGGCAAGGCAATAGTAGTTATTTACAAGCCCAACACTGAATATCACTAGCCGTGGGAGTGGGGCTATCATTATCTAGAAGCCCTGTCTGGCAAGGCAATAGTAGTTATTTACAAGCCCAACACTGAATATCACTAGCCGTGGGAGTGGGGCTATCATTATCTAGAAGCCCTGTCTGGCAAGGCAATAGTAGTTATTTACAAGCCCAACACTGAATATCACTAGCCGTGGGAGTGGGGCTATCATTATCTAGAAGCCCTGTCTGGCAAGGCAATAGTAGTTATTTACAAGCCCAACACTGAATATCACTAGCCGTGGGAGTGGGGCTATCATTATCTAGAAGTCCTGCACACAAAAGTGAAGGACTTTCCTTTGGCACTGTCACTAACCCTAACCCTAACCCTAACCTTAACCCTAACTATTTATGATAAGTATTTATAATGTTTTTATATGTGACAGTGCCAAAGGAAACCATTTTAAAATGTATTTTATAATATGTCTTCACCGGGAAAGGCATACAGGTGATGCAGGTCCGGATCACTTCAAACAAAATTGTGAATTCTGTCAACATGTGCGTGTATGACTTTAAAAGAAATTTTTGGTAATAAAGACCATCAACCATATAAATAAACAGTGATATAAAATGTAAATTTAGGTAAACATTTGACACCAAAAACAGTACTGTTTGAGCTGGCATATTTACGCCAGTTGCGGATCACTTTGTCCAGTTCCGGATCACTTTTGAGAAAAGAGCCTTACGCCTTCAAAAACACTGTTTCCAACATCTAAGCACTTTCTGTACATTCGTGGATCCTAGCTGCCTGACATATCTTATGGTCATTTGCAACTCCATGAGGTAACCTCTCTCCCCCCCCCCCCCCTCCCCGATTACATCCCTAATTAGCAATTTCTAAAATCGATTGAAAATCAACGATGGTGTCCCATGACGTCAGATATACGGGGCTTGTGTCAAAAATAAAGGTGTGACTGCGATCCTTATTATTTTTATTTTGTTCGTTCAACAAGTATGAATTATATTTGATTTTTGGCATTCTATTATATAATAAGGGCAGGACGTAGCTCAGTGGTACAGCGTTCGCTCGATGCACGGTCGGTGTGGGATCAATCCCCGTCATTGGGGCCATTGGGCTATTTCTCGTTCCAGCCAGTGCACCAAGACTGGTATATCAAAGGCCGTGGTACTATCTGTGGGATGGTGCATATAAAAATATTCCTTGCTGCTAGTCGGAAAGAGTAGCCTAAGAAGTGGCGACAGCGGGTTTCCTCTCTCAATATCTGTTTGGTCCTTAACCATATGTCTGATGCCATATAACCTTAAATAAAATGTGTTGAGTGCATCGTTAAATAAAGCATGTCTGTCTGTCTTCTGTTATATAATAATAATAAATAATTGTTTTCATTTATTACCGTACATATCAATAATAATAATAATAATAAAATTTATTATTATTATTATTATTATTACTGTTAAATATTGATGCCTTTTAAAAGTCACATTTTGTTTGTGAAATGAACCAGGGCTTGAAAAATCAGCACCTTTTATTGGAAATAGAAAGATATGACATAGCAAAATATCAACTTTGTGACTGTTTAGTATTTATCATAATATTAAAATTAAGCAAGTAATTTTGAAGCAGGACGGTTAGACCCCTGGTTAATAATGATAAATATTAGTATAGTGATACACACTAAACCGTCACAAAGTGGAATTATTATTATTATTATTTTAATTCCTTCATTGGGATGCCGTTTTGACGTGTTGTTCCATTATCCCTTTTTCGGTTAGTCCCCCCCCAGCCCCGCAAAATATTTTCTAGATCTGCTCCTGAATGCAGAATTATTTTCAACGACAGTCTAAAGCCTAGGGCTTGCTCAGATTTACCTTGTGAATACACTTATCAGTCGCCGACTGACTTTCCTGCATCAGAATGCGATTGTGTAAAACAAAAATCCCACTGAAAAAAAATTAATCCATCATATAGTGGTACAGACTGTTGAAATGAGAAGCCGTATATGAGATTTTCACACCATTGACAAAACAAAATAGAGGACCCCTTCCCCCCCTCTCCCAAAGTCGAGCAGTCAAGTATGTGAAAAGCATGTGCAGTGGCACATGCGAAACAGACCATTGGCGGTAGCAGGATTTTATAATAAGTTGTCAAACTTGTGCCAATTCTTTTCTTTGTACAGTAAAATTTTGTTCAGTCAATCAAGCAAGCAATGGAGGGACGGCTCTCACACTGAGAGGGGTGGGCAGCAATACTGAATAGTCTTATGGGGCAAATACAAGACTTGTGTGCTGGGAGTTTAGCAGCGATGTAGGGTCTAGACTGGCAATCTAACGTAGGCCATATATGGGCTCCCATTTTTATAGAGGGCAGCGCAGACTAATTTTTGCTCGAATTAAATGAAAATGGATTTTAAAAAACATTTTATTTATATTAGCATTACTGTTGAATGACATCTGTAGCTGGTATGTGTATGAATGGCAAATTACATGTACAAATATAACAGAGACAAGTGGACGAACACTTAAAATCGTTTCAGTTTATAAAATATGTATCTTTACATTATATACATAGTCATTTCCTGTAGAAAACAAAAATAATAAAAGAAAAATAGATGGGAACTACAATGATTAATACAGAACTGTCAACCTGTGGCAATTCTTAGGCGTGAGAAAGTTGGGGTCCAGGGACTGTATAGCCACAGGGGGTTTGTAAATTCCACTAGCCCACCAAAATAAAGCACTAGCCCAAATTTCAAATCAAGTACTACAAACTTTTTTTTTTTGGCTGAAAAACAATATATGTTTCCAGGAACCCAACCCCTATACTACTTAAATAAAAAATAACTGACCTTTCTTTTTATTTTTCACTAGCCCTTTGTTAAAAAGCACTAGCCCTGGGCATCGGGCTAGCAGATTTGTCGAACTCTGGATAAACATATTTACAGTTCAACTTCCATATTGTCCTCTTGTGTTAAATACATTTGTCTGTATTTACTAAATACATTTGTCTGTATTTACTAAATACATTTGTCTGTATTTACTAAATACATTTGTCTGTATTTACAACTCTTTACTGTTTTACCAGTCAATATGATTTACATGCATCTGTTTACATCATGTCTGTCCTGCTTATGTGTGTGTTCACCCAATTAACCGCATATCGTTAAAAAACATTCTGTTACTACTTTCATCAATTCCAGCATTCAGGGAACATTTTGTTTTCAAAATCTTAATTAGTGATATTTCTAGTGAGTTGAAAATTGATTAGCAACTACACATACTAGCTGTTTAATGTTTTTTTATCCTGCAACCACTGTTTCTATTGACCGATTAGGATGACCGATTAAAGCAAAGTCATAAACGTATACTAGCAGATTATCACTTTTGACGTCACTCATATGACGTCACACGCATAGCTACATTACAAAATTGTTCATTTGACCTCTAGGTCATCGTACAATGTGGCAGAAATAACAGAAATAATAGCTTTTCCCCTTAATTTTTATCATCTGCAGGATAAAAATAATAACTAGTTACTGATGTCGGATATCTGCTTTATCCTGTTCAGGCTGAATGAGAAATGTCCTATCCTTACCTTCACAGGATAAAGCAGATATCCAACGTCATTAACTAGTTATTCTCTATAAATTTGTGTCGTGATCTCTGAAACCTGCTTAGCAAATCGTGACGCAATACGTACTGAACCCCAAAAATGTGTAGATATTACTTTTTTAATTAAACCTTTTGACAAAATTAATGACTCTTATCATTACTGTATGATTTTCTTAACCCTAACCCTAAACTTAACCCATTTTCTTTCTGGGGGACAACAGGAGCATGCAACACACACATTATAAATATTCAATTCCATAGCGCCATACCCAAACATATATTTGTATTTACAACTCTTTATTGTTTTACATACATGTACACACATATGTAGATCTGTATTGTTGACATTTACATGTATCTGTTTATATCTCTGTATTCATTCCACTGCATATTATAAAAAACATCATTTGACCATGGTAGCATAATACCATTATTGTGCTATAAAACACATTTATAATTTTATGTGTATAAATTACAACACTTAAAATCTTTTTACATCTCTATGCTATATCCTATTGTGTGGTTAAGATTATCTGTTTGTGTTAGCTCGACCGCACATCAAGAAACTCATCGTGTAACTATCCGTAACACCATTATACGTATTACACATCCTGGCGGTACCAAACATTGTGTATAATGTTATCGGGGCCCAGCTGTGTGTGATATGTCGATAAGTAAAACTAGACACTTAATGCTGCTTTGTGTCTGAGTCCATGGAGCCTTTATTAGCTTGTCAGGACCGTGACATGTTGTGACACTGAGGCCATAAGTTGAAGCTTTTAGTTCATTTCTCACTGATTCTTTTGTCCGTGAGCCTGTGGTGTTTTTGTAAATTTGGGCTGGACTGTAGCTAAATAGTGGGGTGGGATCTAGCTCAGTGGGTAGAGTGATTGCCTGAGGTGCTTAATTGCATGATACGGGCCCACGATTATAAAACTAGTCCAGACTCATTCTTTAATGAAAGAAAGAAACATGTTTTATTTAACAACGCACTCAACACATTTTATGTACGGTTATATGGCGTCAGACATATGGTTAAGGACCACACAGATTTTGAAAGGAAACCCGCTGTCGCCACTACATGGGCTACTCTTTCCGATTAGCAGCAAGGGATGTTTTATTTGCGCTTCCCACAGGCAGGATAGCACAAGCCATGGCCTTTGTTGAACCAGTTATGGATCACTGGTCGGTGCAAGTGGTTTACACCTACCCATTGAGCCTTGCGGAGCACTTACTCAGGGTTTGGAGTCGGTATCTGGATTGAAAATTCCATGCCTCGACTGGGATCCGAACCCAGTACCTACCAGCCTGTAGACCGATGGCCTAACCACTACACCACCGAGGCCGGTCCATTCTTTAATGACGTCACACACATACAATTTGTAGACTCTAGACTTTAAACGTTTCAAGGCCAGCTCTGGTAGAGCAAAACAAATCACCATATTATCTATTAAACTTAAAAAATGGCAGAAATCGTCACTTATTTTTCTAAAAAGTTTCAGTTATTACATGAAATTATTTCGCCAAACTAAAATAACATTGGCCAACTGCTTTCAAAATTCGCAAATTTGGCGAATTTGGTGAATGCCAGCTAGCCCTACGATGATTTTATAAGCACTATAGGTATGGTCGAACCACCTTGCTGGATCCATTTTCTGATTGTTTTATTCTTTTCCCCCATCCCAACCAGGGCATCACAGCTAGTATATCAAAGGGTGTGGTATGTGCTGTCCTGTCAGTTGTTGGATGCCAAACATTTGGTGATTTTCAAGGAACATTTTTGCGATTCGCACAATTTAAAAATATTAAACAGTACATGTGGTTGTTAATCAATTTTGAAAACAAACTGTTCCTTGATTTTTGACAAAACATTTTGGAGGAAACCCAAATTTTTCCATTAGCAGAACCAGATAATTTATATATATGCACTTTGCCACAGATAGATCAGCACAGCCTTTGATATATACTACTGGTTGGGATGGGGGGAAAACACAGTCAGGGAAAAAAACACCTTACATATTGCTTTGTCAGTAAGAAGTGCTGGCTTCATATCTCATTACTGGCTTGACTAGCTGGCCTCAGTGGTATCGTGGCTAAGCCATTGGATGTAAAGATGGTAGGTACAAGATTCGCAGCCCGGTACCGGCTCTCATCCATAGTGAGTTTTAACGATTCAGTGGGTAGGTGTAAGACCATTATACCCTCTTCTCTCTCACTAATCACTAACAACTAACAACCAGCCAATTGTCCTGGACAGACAGCCCAGATAGCTGAGGTGTGTGCCCAGGACAGCATGCTTGAACCTTAATTGGATATATAATTTTGTTAAAATGTTAACTTAAAAAAAATAATAATTTGGGTATGGTGCCATACCCACTTTACCCTCTGGCAGAAACCCTGGCACGGAAATAAGTTGAAATGAAATGAAATGGGTTAGTATAGGAAGGTGTAAGGCTATTTAATACCTTAATTTCTCTTGTGCTAACCACTGACGTTTCATCTGTTTGCAGTGTTCAAGATTAACATTTTTGACAGTATCCCAGTTGGATACTAACATTTAAACATCTGGTATCCAACCTGAGAATCTAGTATTATATGGTATCCCGGTGGGATACTGGGTTCTTGAAGTCTGGTATCCAAAATTAAAGACTGGTATCCTCGGGATATCGGGATACCGTTAATCTCGAACACTGGTTCGTAATCTGTATGTGTATAATAGGTAATCAATAATGCATTAAGAGTGATGATGTACGCAGACACACAGACATGTACTTACATGCTTACAGAGACGCATAAATAGTATGTACTTAACCTACATCTAAACAAATTAAGTGATTGTTATGGATTACATGTAAGCATTGCGGATTACATACTATGCATACATATACCCATTAATTACCTATTTATAACAACTACATATATACACAATGTATGTAAGCAGCTGATTAATCAATGTGCTAGGGTGCCTACATAAACCCAAATGTTTATATATATTAAATAACAGGACGGTGTTTCCGATTCAAATTTATTATTTATGCTTTGATAATAGTTTAGATGCCTCTATCCAATTATGGTTCAAGCATGCTGTCCTGGGCTGGTTTGTCCAGGAACCTTTGTTTACACCCAATAGCTGATGTGTATTTTTGTGCTGGAGTGTCATTATTCATTCATTCAGTCAGTCTGTCTGTCCAGGAAGATGGATTAAAATTTAAGGATTAGTTGTCAGTGGTTATTAACTGAAAGAGAAAGTGACTGTATACTCCTCTCTACTGAGCCCTTAAAACTGACTAGGACCTTAGGGGGGAGCAGATACCAGAAAAAAAATGGGTTAAGTTTAGGGTTAGGGTTAAGAAAATGATACAGTAATGATAGAATAATTAATTTTGTCAAAATGTTAACTTAAAAAAATTTAATCTACCAAAAGATTTGGGTATGGCGCCATACAAATTTGAGTTTATGCATGAGGGCCTCCCCCAGAAAGAAAATGGGTTACGTTTAGGCTTAGAGTTAGGAAAATCATACAGCAATTATAAGAGTAATTAATTTTGTCAAACGGTTAACTTAAAAAAAAAAATATGCCAAGCAGTAATGCATTCTGTACATATCAAAGGCAAGTGGCACTAAAAATTCCGAATTTGATGTATAAATATTTTTTTTATTATGTCTGTTCTGTTTATTAATTTAAATTAATTTAAGATATAGTGCATTGCATTGTTCACTGGCTTCAAAACCGCTGTCCCAACTATGATTAAATTGTGTTAATTTTCCAGTCCAATCGGACAGGTACCTAACAAAAAATCCTGAATAATTACATGGGTACATGTATGATATATATATATATAAATTATAAACAGCACGCAGCTCCTGAGACCCATTGATCCTTTAAAACTCAATCTAGGTGGGAACCAGTACTGAGATTCGAACCCAGTACCTACCAGGTGGCTTCTTTAACCACTACACCAGGTCCACTAAGGCTGGTAAATGTCGCTGATATAACAGACACCATGTTTTATAAATAGTACACAGCTCGTTAGGTCTCTTCCACAATGAAGTATTTGGTTTACGTCCTCTCCTCGAGTACCAAGGTATGTTTAAATTGATTTTCAGAGCCGGGGTCCTGCTGGCTTGTTTAAGTTGTTTTATATAGATCTGTTTGACGATGACAGCTTGGTGTTGTGTGAAAAATCTTCCCCTACCTGTTCGTATTTGCCGAGAACGCGAAACATTTCAGTACACATAGCAGTGTTTACACAGGTCATTATCGAGCCCAAGGCCACATTGTATCTTAACATGTTAAGTATAGAGAACAATTGGCCTCTGTGGTGTGATTGTTAAGCCATCGGATTTAAGACTAGTAGCCACTGGGTTCTGCTGGTTCTAGTCTCAGTACCGGCTCCCACCCAGGGTAAGTTTCAATGGCAGGGCTAACTCTGGGTGAGTAGACAATTTCCAGCGTGGTGATATAGAATAAACCAGTCTAGCAATTGGTCTTTCTGAACAGCCCCGATGTTTGCAGATTGGGTACGGCCTTGAACTTGACTTTACCAAAATGTCGAAAAACATGCTCCTGAGCCATCACTGATAACATTCCTATTTTGGAGGGTGGGATTCCTATTTTTGAAGGCCTGGATTCCTACGACACTCCAACTAGGTTTGGCATCTCTGTTTAGGAACCAGTTGGCGGATATACATGTACTTCTATTTTTTGTATGAATAGTATGAAGGTTTTTATTAGCCAGATGAAAAAAAAATCACATATGTGACCAGGGGCCTATAATTCACAAAGGTCTTAAGCTCTGCTAGATAACAAAGCATCCTCTTTGCAAGCCTTTTAGCATTGCACTGCGAGATCGCATAGTTGCAAGAGTTTATTAAATTAGGCCCCAAATCTGTCACAATGTAAAGGGCTGGCTATAAAGCCCATAAAATATCAATTTGGCGAATTTGCTAAGAAAATCTGTCACCAAACTCAAGTTTCATTTAGCCAAACAGCAAAAGTGGCAGTACATCTAGAGACGAGAGACCATTTTTTAATTAGTTTTTTGGCAAATTAGTAATGAAATATGTTCGCCAAATTCAATTTAATTTGCATTTGGTAATTTCATCCTAAACCCTGCAAACCCCTTTAAAGGCATACTGTCATGGATTTAAGGACCTTATTTCTCTAAAAATGGATAATAAACAAAAATTACATTAATTGTTGGAAAACAAACCTAGCTATCGCATCACTTTAACTGAACCATGATGGAATGAAATCCATGTCAACCCTCTTGGCAATTTTAGTTTTTGAATTATGGACCATTGTCATAATTAAATTATTTTTACAAAATATCATTAATAACTGAAGTATGGTGGTTATGAAGATAGTTGAATGAAGTACATTTAGGGACAAATCAAATAATTTTTGTTCAGTTAATACTTTGTTAGACCATTAAATAGGTCAGTGGTCTGTGACAATATGCCTTTAATGGACCAATCGTTGGATTTTTCCGTTTCGCCCAGTATATGTATGTTCCCTGTGACCAGTACATTATAGGCCATGGTATGTACTGTCCTGTATGGGAAAGTGCACACATGTACATGTATAAGATCCCTTTCTGCTAAGGGGCCGGACGTAACTCAGTGGTACAGCACTCGCTTGATGTGTGGTCAGTCTGGGATCGATCCCTGTCGGTGGGCCCATTGGGCTATATCTCGTTCCAGCCAGTGCACCACGACTGGTATAACAAAGGCCATGGTATGTGCTATCCTGTCTGTGGGATGGTGTATATAAAAGATCCTTTGCTGCTAATCGGAAAGAGTAGCCCATGAAGTGTCGACAGCAGGTTTCCTCTCAATATCTGTGTGGTCCTTAACCATATGTCCGATGCCATATAACCATAAATAAAATGTGTCGAGTGCGTCATTAAATAAAACATTTCCTTCCTTCCTTTCTGCTAAGGAAAATATTTCCTCTGAAGACTAAAATTAATGTGTATTTGTGAGAATTAACAAATGTTTAACATCAATAGCTGATGGTTAGCTATTCAGAGTGTTCTAGTGGTAGTGTTAAACAATACAAACTTCAACTGAAGACTACGTGTATTTCAACTATTTGTCAGCATTATCAAATGTTTGACATCCAATAGCTGATATGTGCTCCAGTTGTTCAGGGGTGGGAATTCTCCTCGGATCAGCTGTTTTCCTCTCATGGAATATTGTGTTTCCTCGCATTTTAATCGTCCTTTCCTCCAAAATGTGTCAGATGGCACAGATTTTAACCTAGGATTTCAAGAATTTCCGGGACCCCTCTAGATTTCCTCTTTTGTTTTACAGTTCACCAATTCCCACCCTGGTTGTTAACATAGGAAACTTTATCTTTATATCTGCCCATCTCTCTTGTTACCAGTAAATCATTTTAAACAAATCTTTTTATGTGTAAAGCCATTTGTAAAGACATGACGCTGCGTGCCAATTAATACAGTGTACAATATTTCATGCAAACCATTGATCTGTTCAGCTATCAGTTACACGACTTTAAAATCATGCAGACCGTCAACTGGTTACACGAAGCACCATTTCCTTTGAAAATTAAAAGTAGCACATCCATTAAATTTAAGTTTATTTTTTAATACAGTTAGATCATCAATTTAGCAAAGTTATAAAGTTTGTTTTCTTTAACGACACCACTCTGTACATTGGATGTCAAACGTGGTCATTCTGACATGTCATCAGAGGAAACCGACAGTTTTCCTAATGTAGAATTTTAGAAACATATCTTTTATATGCACTTTTCCACAGACAGGAAAGCACATACCATGGCCTTTTTTTTTAGTTGTGGTTCAGTGGTTGGAACGAGAAAACCCCCAGTCAGGTGAATGGATCCGCTGAGGTGATTCGATCCTGCGACACAAGCACCTCAAGCGAGCACTCAACTGACTGAGCTAAATTTTGCCCCCTCAGTTTAGCAAATAACCTTAGTCCAAGTGTTTGAAGATTACGTAAGTCACTGCAGTGGTTAAGCAAATACATATATAGTTCATATAACCAGACATTCGGTTACTTTCATAAAAAAAAAGAGAAAGAAATGTTTTATTTAACGATGCACTCAACACATTTTATTTATGGTTATAAGATGTCAGACATATGGTTAAGGACCACACAGATTTTGAGAGGAAACCCGCTGTCGCCACTACATGGGCTACTCTTTCTGATTAGCAGCAAGGGATCTTTTATTTGCGCTTCCCACAGACAGGATAGCACAAACCATGGCCTTTGTTGAACCAGTTATGGATCACAGGTCGGTGCAAGTGGTTTACACCTACCCATTGAGCCTTGCGGAGCACTCACTCAGGGTTTGGAGTTGGTATCTGGATTAAAAATCCCATGCCTCGACTGGGATCTGAACCCATTACCTACCAGCCTGTAGACCGATGACTTAACCATGACGCCACCGAGGCCGGTACTTTCATAAAACTCGTGTGAATTAAATTTGGTAACCTACATGTACATTGTACACGTAATTTTTTAAAACATTATCCCTTGTTAAACAGATAGGGTTAATATTAATTGAAAATATATACAGTAGAACCTCTGTAAACCGGAATTTCCGCCAAACCGGACATTTTTCTCAGTCCTTCTTAAAAATCAGTTTTGTAATTAACCTCGCTAAACCGGATGTTTTACTTGGTCCCTAGCATCTCCGGTTTAGAAGAGTTTCACTGTATATTAAAATTACCATCAACTTACAGGTACAATGTTGTACATGCGTATTGCACACTTTCGGTGTTATGATTGGCAGCCAATAGTCTTCGGTGTGTGACAGCAATCATGAGTGTCTTTATCTGCTGTCGATCAAAACTGCGAAAGTGTGTAAAAGCCAGAATACTCTGTATACCCTGAGTAAGTCTATACATTAACTTACTTGACAACTCTGCAATAAGTCAGTTTCGATCTGCGAGAGGTTGTGTTTTAAAATGTGCCATTTTACTGATTTATTGCATTTTTGGTACAGGGGGCACTAGTCTGATGTGCAATAGGTCTATGATGAATTCCTATCTGTGAGCCCATTGGGCTATTTCTCATTCCAGCCAGTGCACCACAACTGGTATATCAAAGGCTGTGGTATGTGCTGTCCTGTGTGGGATGGTGCATATGAAAGATCCTTTGCTACTAATAGAAAAATATAGTGGGTTTCCTCTCTAAGACTTGTCAAAATTACCAAATGTTTGACATTCAATAGCCAGTGATTAATAAATCAATGTGCTCTAGTGGTGGTGTTAAACAAAACAAACTTTAACTTAACTCTGTTCTTGATACAAGTAAACATACGGTATATATATATATATACGATCAAGTACAACCAGTGTGTGAAATAGATCTATAGGTGTTTGTATTCGTGGGCGGAATGTCGCACTGATTTATTATATGTACATATATCATTATGTACCATGTAGGTGTACTGGACAACTGTAAATAAGTTTTTATGGACTTAATAGTTCTATGATAATCATGCAAGTATTTTCAATATTTTTAACAGTATTTTCAAGACCATTTTAGGCCTCCACAACTTAAATCGATTAGTATTTTATTTGACTTAATTAACCTATTTATCTTTGCCTAAAATGATCAGTCCTAGCATTGCATGTTTGATTTTGTTGTTCAATTAAAAACAAATTGGTTATGCAATTTTTTGTCATAATTCTTTTTCAAGTTACACAAATTGTAAAAGTACAGCGCCATTTTATAACCAAGCAATAGTAAAACGTTTGTGAGATATTGCTTGCTTCACTTTCGTGTATTCTACCAATTAATCGAGTATGCAGGTACTTATAGATTTCATGATGAGTAAAAACCAAATGGAGTTAATTACATACAATATTTTTTAACTTTAATATTTATTATATATTAGTTTAATTCCAGAGAACATTGCTAATCTATTTAAAAAACTGATTTGCAACTATCATTTAAGGTTTTAGAAATGTGTAGCAAACTCTGACACTATAGCTACCAGAATGAATTGTGGTGCAATATTAACAAAATGTTCCCTGTTTTCACTTATACTTTACTTATATCCAGTGTTTTTTGTAAAATATCAGTGAATCACTTATATTATACTTCATTTATATTTCACTTATACTTTACTTATATCCAGCGTTTTTTGTAAAATATCAGTGAATCACTTATACTTCACTTATATTTCACCTATACTTCACTTACTGTATACAGCAGTTTCTGTTAAATATTGGTGAATCACTTATACTTCACTTATATTTCACCTATACTTCACTTACTGTATACAGCAGTTTCTGTTAAATATCAGTGAATCACTTATATTATACTTCATTTATATTTCACTTATACTTCACTTATATCCAGCGTTTTTTATAAAATATCAGTGAATCACTTATACCTCACTTATATTTCACCTGTACTTCACTTACTGTATACAGCAGTTTCTGTTAAATATTGGTGAATCACTTACACTTCACTTATATATATTGCTAACACTTCACCTATGAGCTACCATAATGAATTGTGGTGCAATTAACAAAATGTTCCCTGTTTTCTAATACAGTCGACAAACATGACACGTCCAGCGTGTTTGGCATTATAACGTGTTTGGCATTATAACGTGTCGTGAAGAGATTTGAGTTCTCCAAAGCACAGTGTATACATAATATCAATTATTAATCGATCACTGATTGGTTGATACAAACTGATGTCCAGAGTTCTTCCAATTCTCGGCTCTAGTAATAGTAGAGCAATCCTCCGATCGTCGGTGAGTCCATTGGGCTATTTCTTATTCCAGCCAGTGCACCACGACTGGTATATCAAAGGCCATGGTATGTGCTGTTCTGTCTGGGGGATGGTGCATATAAAAGAACCCTTGCTGCTAATCGAAAAGAGTAGCCCATGAAGTGGTGGCAGTGGGTTTCCTTTCTCAATATATCTGTATGTCCAATGCCATATAACCGTAAATAATATGTTGAGTGCGTCGTTAAATAAAACATTTCCTTCCAATCCTGTTACCTTAAAACATGACTCGGGCAGTATGGTTGGGCAGAAAAAAAAGTTTGTTTTGTTCAACAACACCACTAGAGCACATTGATATATTAATCATTGGCTATTGGATGTCAAACATTTGGTAATTTTGACATATACATGTAGTCTTAGAGAGGAAACCCGCTACATTTTTCCATTAGTAGCAACTTAAGGGATCTTTTATATGCACCATCCCACAGACAGGATAACACATACCATGGCCTTTGATGTACCAGTCACGGTGCACTGGCTGGAACGAGAAATAGCCCACCAATGGGGATCAATCCCAAACTGACTGCGCATCAAGCGAGTGCTTTACCTCTGGGCTACGTCCCACCTCTGTGGTTGGGCAGGTTACAGATCGTCCATCAGCCTGACTGAGAACTCCCATGTATTATTTTGTTGGTCTACATACATGTATATACTGTACATATGCATGTATACTGAATTCCATTTAAAACACACCATCCAGTTTTCACTGATATAGCAATCACATGTGTGGAGTTGCTGTAAAACACACCATAACCCTAACCCTAACCCTAACCCTAACCCTGACCCTAACCCTAACCCTATTATAAAAGTGTTTAGGTGAGATATTGCTTATCAGAGTATGAAAATCAATTGTACAAAATCAGATAAATGTAATATTTTTTCTTCTTGTATCGTTTTTCACAAATATCAATCTGACTGATACATTTTAATTGGAGTTAAGTATATTTCTTGATGGCGACTGTTGCGAACTAATACAGCATACAGTTATAGCACATGCAGACCCTGGCCAGTATCTATTATTTATTACCCAGATGTTCACATTAAACAGTCCTGTTAATGTATACAATCACGCATGTACATGTATTCTAGCTGTCATACAGCAAATTGCTAAATGTAAGTGAATATAAACTTGTTGGATACACGAAATGCAACCCATATGCAGTTTAAACAAATTACATCAGAAAAAATAAACAAACAAACAAGCAGAAAACAAAAATGCTGAAGCAAAAGGTAGATTGCTTCATTTAAAATAAGAGTTGCATCAGTAAAAAACTATTCCTATGTTATTTGGTTTTATAAACTGAAACCTATAGATGTGTCATTAATCGCTTACTCATGATATAAAATATAACATATACTAGCATGATGTAATACATGTATATTAACCAGTTATTAATACATATAGAATACTAAACGAGCTTGCCTGTCATACCATTTTTTGTGAAATGAGTGAACAGTTTTGGTATCTTGACAAGTGAAAGCGAGTCTTGATACCAAAACTGTTCACGAGTTTCATAAAACTAGTATGACAGGCAAGCAAGTTTAGTATTTTATTTATTACAAACCAACTGCAAACAAGCCGCAACGCAGAAGTAAGCAGACGTAGAGACCTACTACACATTATTTTTCTACGAATTGGGTCAGCAAGTGATCAACGTCACAGTCACGACACGCCAATATTACACTAGTTAGATATTGAGTGATTGTTATGACATAAGTAATATCCTACACCGGTGTGTAATACATGTACATACATCTGTATGTATATTAACCAGTTATTAACATCTTTGGGATAGTAATGAGCATCAACTGCGTTCTTCTCTTTTCTTTTTCTCTTTTCTTTTTCTCTTTTCTTTATGGGGGCAGGACGTAGCCCAGTGGTAAAGTGCTCGCATGTTGCGTGGTCAGTTTAGGATCGATCCCCGTCGGTGGCCCCATTGGGCTATTTCTCGTTCCAGCCAGTGCTCCACAACTGGTGTAACAAAGGCTGTGGTATGTACTATCCTGTCTGTGGGATGGTGCATATAAAAGATCCCTTGCTGCTAATCGAAAAGAGTAGCTCATGAAGTGGCAACAGTGGGTTTCCTCTCTATATCTGTGTGGTCCTTAACCATATGTATGACGCAACCGTAAATAAAATGTGATGAGCGCGTCGTTAAATAAAACATTTCCTTCCTTCTTTTCTTTTTCTTTTTCTTTCTTCTCTCCCCCCCCCCCCCCCCCCCCCCTCTCCCTAATACATGTATGTTTGTGTATGTCTGTTTTAAGAGTTTCAGGGTAGGAGAGATTTAATTTTGGGCATGTGTATTTTTGGCACAGCATTTGTCTTCTTGATTTTGGGTGCTCCGCAAGGCTCATTGGGTAGGTGTAAACCACTTGTACCGACCAGTAATCCATAACTGGTTCAACAAAGGCCATGGTTTGTGCTATCCTGCCTGTGGGAAGCGCAAATAAAAGATCCCTTGCTGCTAATCGGAAAGAGTAGCCCATGTAGTGGCGACAGCAGGTTTCCTCTCAAAATCTGTGTTGTCCTTAACCATATGTCTGACGCCATATAACCGTAAATAAAATGTGTTGAGTGCGTTGTTAAATAAAACATTTCTTTCTTTCTTTCTTGATTTTGGTGCAAGCTAAAACCCTGAAAACCTGGAGTTCTCCTTTATGTTTCTAGTCAATGCATACATGTATAAATAAAAATATATAAAGCCTTAAAGAATATACCATGTGTACTTCAATGTTCATACCACCGTTATCTGTATTAATCGGTCGTAAACGTAACATGGAATCGTCATTTAATACCCTTTACCTTCCGTTAATGTAATCCGGTCTAATCAATACATGTACTGTTATAATTATCACAGATCTGCGTTGTCATTAAACATCGGTTGCCTTCCTTTCTTCTAATCAATACAGCAATGTGCTAGGTCAGCAATCAATAACGGCAGACAATTGCATCCAGCTGTGATGTATCAGACAATTCAACATCTAATAACAAGACACTTCACAGTTATCCTACAATTCCCTTGCTGTCCTACAATTAACACCCAACATGTGTTGTAACACATGTGCCGCCAATGTGATTGGTATGATTTTGTGATTATGTTTCGTGTAATTGGAAAGCATAGCTAGTATGGATTTAATTGTTCTCAATGGAAGGTCGATACATTCAAAAGAGCTCTATAGTCATAACAGGTATGTTTGTAATGAGTTATTTTGTTGTGAAATATTGTATAACAGGATTATACACAAGATTATAGCTGCACGTTTAATATGTAGGTAAGCATTGTTTATGTGGTAAGCTGGTCAAAATACAGGGACTATGGTCAACAACACAATTTCTGTACCATTGGGGGTTTTTCATACACAATAATTAAACACATACGAACATGTAAATGTTTGTATGATTTTAATACATGTAGGTAAGCATTGTTTATGTGGCAAGCTGGACAAAATACAGGGACTATGGTTAACAACATAATTTCTGCACCATTGTTTTTTGCTTCATACACAATAATTAAACACATACGAACATATAAATGGTTGTACTATTATTTTAATACATGTAGATAAGCATTGTTTATGTGGCAAGCTGGTCAAAATACAGGGACTATATATGGTTAACAACATAATTTCTGCACCATTGTTTTTTGCTTCATACACAATAATTAAACACATATGAACATATAAATGGTTGTATTATTTTAATACATACATGTAGGTAAGCATTGTTTATGTGGCAAGCTGGTCAAAATACAGGGACTATATATGGTCAACAACTCAATTTCTGCCCTATTTTTTTTGTTTCATGCACATACGAACATATAAATGGTTGTACTATTATTTTAATACATACATGTAGGTAAGCATTGTTTATGAGGCAAACTGGTCAAAATACAGGGACTATGGTCAACATAATTTCTGCACCATTGTTTTTGTTTCATACACAGTAATTAAACACATACGAACAGATAAATGATTCTATTATTTTAATACATGTACACATGTAGGTGTGGATCTAACCTATAAGAACGTCAAACCATAGCTCAGAGTCACAATATTCATTGTTCTGACAGCTGTTTTTGAATTTGGAATGACATTATTTAGTATTTGAATGACATCACTCTTAACTTCCTACATTAACAATAAACTTAGTGTGTGTGTGTGTGTGTGTGTGTGTGTGTGTGTGTGTGTGTGTGTGTGTGTGTGTGTGTGTGTGTGTGTGTGTGTGTGTGTGTGTGTGTGTGTGTGTGTGTGTGATGCATCCATTTTGAGAACTGGAAACATTTAAATGCGAAGTTGCTCTTAATTTTTATTAATTTTTTTATGATTGCTATAATGCATCTAAAGTCTGTAAACTTAAAGGAAGAAAAAAGTACTTTAAAAAATTGGATCATTTATGAAATATGGATATGGAGTGACATTACATTTAAGATACATTTACGTAATATGTCATATGAAAGAAGTAAAAATGCTGATGTGGAAATTGTTGTCGAATATAGTTAGGCTGTGCATGTATATTGGCTTTATAATTAAGGCATGTACATGTGGATGTTGTATTGATCTACATGTAGCTGATGTCCCACTGCAGCTGAAAGCAAATTAAAAAGTTGAATGCACAGCTTCATGAGGAGGTATATAAGGCCATTACATAGACTTTGATATGTCTCACTCTCTCTCTCTCTCTCTCTCTCTCTCTCTCTCTCTCTCTCTCTCTCTCTCTCTCTCTCTCTCTCTCTCTCTCTCTCTCTCTCTCTCTCTCTCTCTCCCTCTCCGTCTCCACTCCCCCTTCCCCTCTTCCCCTTTCCCTCCCTCCCCTCTTTCCCACCCTCCCCTCTTTTTATCTCCCTCTCCCTTCCTCTGGTGGATTCATTAGGCTCCCCCCCCCCCCACCCACCCCCATCACCAGTGTTCCATGACTTGTATATCAAAAACTGTCAAAGTGGTATACATACATGTACCATTCTGTCAGTGGGAAAGTGGATATAAAAGATCCCTTGCTACTAATGGTAAAATGTAGCAGGTTTACTCTAAGACTATACAGTATATGTTTTTCTAGGTCCAACCACTGCACCACAACTGGTCAAAGGCCATGGTATATGCTTTGCTGTCTTAGGGAAAGTTCATATAAAAATACCTTGCTGCTATAATGAACAAATTTAATGGGTTTCCTCTGATGACTACAGTCATAATTACCAAATGTTTGACTTCCAGTAGCCGATGATTAATTAATCAATGTGCTCGAGTGGTGTTGTTAAACAAAACAAACTTAAACTGTATCAGAATTACCAAATGTTTGACAGCCAATTTTACAGCCAATTATTTTAATCAATGTGCTGCAGTGTTGTCGTTAAACTTAACTTTTTAATCTCTAACAAATATGCATACATGACATATATTGGATAAAAAATGCATCTGACCCACCAAGCATAAAAATTTCCCCTCCATAGTTAATTGAAAGGTGAATTAATTTAAAACTACCTGCCTCGTGCAGTGGCATTGTGGTTAGGCCATCGGTCTACAGGCTGGTAGGTACTGGGTTCGGATCCCAGTCGAGGCATGGGATTTTTAATCCAGAGTGTTCCGCAAGGCTCAATGGGTAGGTGTAAACCACTTGCACCGATCAGTGATTCATAACTGGTTCAACAAAGGCCATGGTTTGTGCTATTCTGTCTATGGGAAGCGCAAATAAAAGATCCATTGCCGCCTGTCGTAAAAGAGTAGCCTATGTGGCGACAGTGGGTTTCCTCTAAAAAAACAGTGTCAGAATGACCATATGTTTGACATCCAATAGCCGATGATAAGATAAAAAATCAATGTGCTCTAGTGGCATACATGTGTAGTTAAATAAAACAAACTTTACTTTTTTAAATTTAAAACTACCCCCTCTTGACCACCCCCTGTTGCTACAATCTTTGACACCTGTGTTTATTTACAATGCTTTAGTTCTAAGAAAGAAATAAAGTTAATATATGCTGATTACATTCTGGTGTTAATCAACCTTGATGTATTCTGTTGAAAATTAGTTTTTAACCTGCATGGACTTCACTGAAGTGTTGACTACGTTGTATAGCCTCTACTCAATTAGTGATTGTGTCTGTGTTCATGGTTTTACATACCACATGTAGGTTACTGTAGGTACAAACACAAATTACACGGACACCTTTCATAAGAGCTTTAACATTTAAACCATTCTTTGAAAATCCAGACAGAAAGCAACTTTATTTAGTTATTTCACTTTACTTTTACTTTTACTTTTACTTTTACTTTTACTTTTACTTTTAAATTTAATTTACCATACCCTACCTTACCCTACCCTACCCTACCCTTCCTGTACCCTACACTACCCTACCCTTCCTGTACCCTACACTACCCTACCCTTCCTGTACCCTACACTACCATACCGAACCCTACCCTACCCTATCCTATCCTACCCTACCCTACCCTACCCTACCCTACCCTACCCTAACCTACCCTACCCTACCCTACCCTACCCTACCCTACCCTACCCTACCTTACCCTACCTTTATTTTTTTATGTTACGTTACGTTACATTAATGATGCATTCAGTTTAATAACAAAAATTAGGGCACCATATACTCTGTACAAGGCAAACCTTTCCTTCAAAAGAGGGTCACGAAGGCAACTTTCTATCACGTTCTCTTAAACAAAAATGATTTTAGTCTGGTACCTTGGGCTCTTGTTTTATTTTTATCTTATTTCATTATTGTACTTTACTTTACTTTACTTTACTTTACTTTACTTTACTTTACTTTACAATAATAATTTTACTGTTTTTGACATATTATATAACATGAAATGTATTAGGGAGGGCACGGTGGTAAACTATAGGTAAGGCACCAAAACATTTTTCTTGATGTCGACAATGTCCAATTTTCAGGGCACAACATTTACAACAAGTAAGGAGTGGAACCAAGGCACTTACATGTGTACCGTTGTAGCTATGGTAAAATTCTAAGCCTGCAATGATAATACATGTATTAGTTTTTTTACAAAGAATGTATGAGAAGAGCATGGCGGCAAACCAGCTAAGGCATGATGACATTTTTGTTTCTATAGTCAATTTGCGATTTTCGGGGCTCAACATTAACAAATAAGAAGGACAACATCAACATCTGCTGTCGTTGCAGTGGTAAAATTTGAACTCTGCAAACACGTATAACCAGTTTGGGTAGTCATGCGTCACTCGATCTATACACCGGGGCGGGGCGCATAGCCCTGTGGTAAAGCGTTCGCTTGATGCACGGTCAGTCTATGATCTATCCCTGTCGGTGGACCCATTGGGCTATTTCTCTTTCCAGCCAGTGCTCCACAACTGGTGTAACAAAGGCTGTGGTATGTACTATCCTGTCTGTGGGATAGTGCATATAAAAGATCCCTTGCTGCTAATCGGAAAGAGTAGGCCATGAAGTGGCAACAGCGAGTTTCCTCATTCAATATCTGTGTGGTCCTTAACCATATGCCTGATGCCATATAACCGTAAGTAAAATATGTTGAGTGTGTCGTACTTGTAATAAAAAAATTCTTTCCTTCGATAGATATATACACCTCGATGGTACGACTGTTAAGGTGATGTGCACTATATGCACTCATCGACACTGTATGCAGGAGTAGTGTACTTGTTTGCTCATCACCGACACACCCTCGAATGCACAGACATGTACACAGTCACGCCTTTGCTGGAAAGTGTGGCATGCAGTTGTCCATTATCACCTTGGAGTTTACGCATTGCTTGCTTTCTGTTGGTGACATCATCTTGTGTACATACTAGTATATATTGCGTCTGAGTCAGCACACAATCCCTTGTGGATGAAGCAATCAATTTATCAATGCAGGCTTATAATACAGCTTTTGAAAGCTCAGAGCAGTGGATTATTCAGGTACAGATGGTGAAATTGTATATATACACTTTAAAATGTGGCAAGTAATATCTATAGTCACAGAAATCCAGGCACAATACATTTCATGCGAAGCATTGATTACTTTGCATGTTAGTTATGCATCTTCAAATGCACACAAACGGCCATTCGGTTACGTTTTAAAATTAAAAGTCGCAGATTTAAGGAAAATCAGAAATCTATTTGTGTATTAGGGCGGGACGTAGTCCAGTGGTAAAGCGCTCATCTGATGCACGGTCGGTCTGGGATCAATCTCCGTCGGTGGGCCCATTGGGCTACATGTATTTCTTGTTCCAGCCAGCTATAGTGAACCACAACTGACATATCAAAGGCCGTAATGTGTGCTATCCTGTCTGTGAGATGGTGCACATAAAAGATCCCTTGCTACTACTGCAATGAAAAAAATAAGCGGGTTTCCTTTCTAAGACTATATGTCAGAATTACCAAATGTTTGACATCCAGTAGCCCATGATAATAAATCAGTATGCTCTAGTAGTGTTAAAACTAAATTTTAATTTTAACATACTACAGCCATGCATTATTACCCATAAGCCCCTAACAAAACATATCTAGAATGTTTCATGCTCCATATATTTAAAATTAACTGTACTGTAAAATTTGTTTTAAAGCTGCACACTTTGTTCGTTCTGAAGACTGTTTTACATTTTGATTGTGTATATAGCCCAAAGGATACAGCCATCAAGATAGGGATCATGTGTTCTGCTGTTAGGTTTATATGGAAAGTTAAAGCTATAAACGTATGCACTTTTGTCATATTACAAAATATTGAGAGCTACAGCCATATAACACAGGGCTGCCTCAAGGCACAAATTGGGTAGTGATGGATGCATATGTATGTCCCATAAAAAAAAAATGTGTTAAAAAACACAAAAAACAACATAATTATTAGGTTCACCTCTTTCAAAAAACCAAAAAAAAACCACAAACAAAAATCAGTATTGTAAGGTCCACATTTTGTCTCCATACGTGTAAATGCCACCTCCCCAATTACATTATATATACAGTTCAGAAACAAACACACCCTCTGTTGTAAAGGCTATCAGGGGTGGGAATTCTCCTCGAATCAGCTGTTTTCCTCTCATGGAACATTGCGTTCCTCGCATTTTAATTGTCCTTTCCTCCAAAATGTGTCAGATGGGGCAGATTTTAACCTAGGTTTTCAAGAATTTCCGAGATCCCTCTAGATTTCCTCTTTTTTTACAGTTCACCAATTCCCACCCCTTGGCTATACATGTACAGTGTGTGCATATTTACTGGTGGTTAACATGTATTTCATTGAATTATCCACCTGAATGAACATGTATAATAATCGATCTTGTCTGTTTTGTCTTGCTTATTAATATACATCCCTCTATCCCTGGATCTGCCATCTCCACCCAGTAGAGTCTCCACAAGTACTCAAGTACTCGGGCATGGGCTGAGTATAGCAAGACTGAAGTCCGTTCACAGGACTCGAGTACTCGGGCATGGGGAGAGTCCAGCAAGACTGAAGTCTGTTCACAGGACTCGAGTACTCGGGCATGGGGAGAGTCCAGCAAGACTGAAGTCCGTTCACTCGACTCGAGTACTCGGGCATGGGGAGAGTCCAGCAAGACTGAAGTCTGTTCACAGGACTCGAGTACTCGGGCATGGGGAGAGTCCAGCAAGACTGAAGTCCGTTCACAGGACTCGAGTACTCGGGCATGGGGAGAGTCCAGCAAGACTGAAGTCTGTTCACAGGACTCGAGTACTCGGGCATGGGGAGAGTCCAGCAAGACTGAAGTCTGTTCACAGGACTCGAGTACTCGGGCATGGGGAGAGTCCAGCAAGACTGAAGTCTGTTCACAGGACTCGAGTACCCGTACAAGGAAGAGCACTCTTGTTTAATTATATTTTTTTATGTAATTTTGCCATATTATGCCTGACGCCATTATAGGGCTATGAAACATGGAGTAAAAACAAAAGTTGAATGTATGGAATGCAATACAGTGGCATGATTTGGATCCATGTTCAGCGCTGGAATTAAGATGAAATAGAATGCTACTTTACTTTATTCCTTATAATAGTTATATTAGTCGCATTATCATCTGGTGTAAATGGCGTGTACTCAATTCCGGGTTGAGTTTGAGCCTCGAGTACTCGAGTCCAATATTTTGGACCCGAGAGGCCTTACTACCCAACTCCACCTACCATATCCACCTACCATATTCACTCTTTGGAGCTATACCTAGTTAAAAATAACTGTGTCTGTAAAAATAAAAATAAAATAACAAGGGCTATATTCTAGCTTGGGGCGGTATGTAGCCCAGTGGTAAGGCACTTGCCTGATGCATGGTCTGTTTAGAATTGATCCCTGTAGGTGTGCCCATCGAGCTATTTCTCGTTGCAGCCAGTGCACCATGGCTAACTATATCAACGGCTGTGGTATGTGCTATCATGCCTGTGAGATTGTTTTATAAAAGACCCATTGTTACAAATGGAAAATGTAGCTTGTTTCCTCTATAAGACTACATGTATATAGTCAAAATTACAAACATTTTGACATCTTGTAGCTGATTATTAATAAATCAATGTGCTCTAGTGTTATCGTTAAAACACTTTAAATTTATTTTTGTTCCAGCTAGAATAAAAGGACACTTTAAAGTTTTAATATATATATTTTTTCATACTAGAGGGTAGGGGTGGGGTGGTGGTTGGGGTAAATATTAACCCCAGATTAGGCAAGGTCCTGTATCCAGTGTCCAGTGTATACTAAATACTTTGGGGAAAGGTGAGACTTACATGTAGCTCTATTACAGTTGACAGTTAACTGGTTTAATTCTTTGAATTCTGTGAGATATTCCGTGTATTGTATACGTGTAATACATACATTGTATGGTATGTCGTATAATACATACCCTTGCAGCCCTCCCACTGATCTCATGATCTACTGTAACAATTGATACTGTCCACTGTATCAACAAACACTGAACGTCCCTTATAATAGTCCTGTTAAAGTGCACATAAATAAGGTACATCTAAAACCCAGTCGAGCGTGACAGAGTGAAATCAGCAAGGTGTGACCAGGTAAACATGGTTAGAGAACACCTGATGAATACACAAACACTAGCTGCTGAGAGATCTCAGTAGCCTTCGCGCGTACACATGTATACAGTCTAACCTGTTGTAAGCAGCCACCAAAGGGAATATAAAAAAGACAGTCTTTGCTCCCCTCCACACACTCGTGGAAAGTTTTAGGAAAGTGGTACATACATGTATACATGTAAATTGATCGCCTTGCAGTAAAATTTTAAAATCATTTTGTTTGAAACTTTTGTCTTATTGCTTGCCTTGCTAGCACCATTTTTGAAGGTGAGTGATCTTAAGCTCGCCTTGATTTTGCTCTTGTCAAAGATTGAAAAGTGGTCATTTAAGACAGGTGACTGCTTAATTCAGGTCAGTTTGTGCTATATCGGATGATTTGAGAAAATAAAAATGTTACCTCATAATACATACAGATGGTTGGATAATACAGGTGGCCACTAGAGCAGGTTTGACTGTACATGTATGTTTATTGATCTTGGCTTGTTATTTGTCAGATGTAAATTTAACTGGATGTTTTATTTCCCAGTAGAATAAGATCTACAGATTTATATTTCATTGGTAAATTACTCACTTGGAGAGTAAAAGTTTAAAGATTGTTTAGTTTAATGACAAAATTAGGGATGGGACGATTATTCAGTGTTACCAAAAAACCACGGTTTTAGGCCCATAGTTTGATGCACCGTTTCCCAATTTGTGAACCGCGGTCCATTTCGGACATGTTTGCATGGGCAATAGGTACTGTTTGGATCCTGCACAGAACCCCACAAATTTCTTGTGCTATATCGGATAATTTGAGAAAATAAAAATGTGGCCTTGTAACACATAGATGGCTGGATAATACATGTATCTTTATTGATCATGGCCTGTTATTTGTTAGATGTAAATTTAATTGGATATTTTATTTCCCAGCAGAATAAAATCTGCTAATTTTTATCTCGATCACTGCATGGTAGATTACTTGCTTAAAGGAAAGAAAATGTTTTATTTAACGACACACTCAACACATTTTATTTATGGTTATATGGCGTCAGACATGGTTAAGGACCACACAGATATAGAGAGGAAACCTGCCGTCGTCACTTCATGGGCTACTCTTTTCGATTAGCAGCAAGGGATCTTTTATATGCACCATCCCACAGACAGGGTAGTACATAACCACAGCCTTTGATATACCAGTAGTGGTGCACTGGCTGGAATGAGAAATAGGCCAATGGGTCCACCGATGGGGATCGATCCCAAACTGACCACGCATCAGATTACTTGCTTGGAGAGTAAAAGTTTAAAGTTTGTTTCGTTTAGTGACACAACTAGAGCACATTGATTTAGTAATCAGCAATTGGCTGTTAATTGGATGTCAAACATTTGGTAATTCTGACATGCATGTAGTAGTCTTACTACAGAGGAAACCTGCAGCATGTTTCCATCAGCAGAAAGGATATCTTTTATATGCACTATACAGACAGGCCGGATACACATCCTTTGATATGCCAGTCGTGGTGCACTGGATGGGATGGGTGGAAAACCTAATCAGAGAATGGGTCCACTGAGGGGGTTTGATCCTGTGACTCTAGCACCTCAGACAAATGCTCCTACTTCATCACATGTTACTCGGTGGTACGTACTCACCTGGGGCCATTTCACAAAACGTAAGTTTACGCCTGCGACTAGCAGTTACACCGGTTATACATTACATGTTTGCCATCTATTTCACACACAACATTACACAACAAATGGAGCATTGTAAAGACGAAAGAAAATGAAATCTGTGAACTTCAAAGTACATTACCCACTGGCGTAGGAAGCAGGGATGGGGTGGGGGTGGTGCAAGGGGGGCACATGCCGTCCACTTTTCAGATATTTTGCTTTATATTTGCTTTATAATAGTGTAAAAGTGTGTAAATATAAAAGTGTGCTTCCAAAACACACACACCCACACCCCCCCCCCCCCCCCCCCCCCCCCATTGGTACCTTCCTACGCCACTGTTACTGTAGTGGTACTATTAGTAATAATAAGAATTGTGGTTTTAGTTGTAGATTCATGTTTACATGCGAAACTAGGCTTGCGATATTTTGTTAATTTGGGCCCTGGGGTGCATTGTTTAATGCACGGGCCACAGGATTAGTTGCCCTTGATGAATTGGGTTTTAATTTCTTTGCATTCCAACCAGTGTCCCACAATTTGTAGATCAAAGACCATATAGTATGTAACCTAGCTACTGTAGGAATTTGCATGTGAAATATCCCCTGCAGTGGTGTACACATAGCTAAGTGGTAAATGCTTGACATACACATGTCAGATTATTGTACATGTATGTAGGTCATAGTATCCTGACTGAAGAAAGAAAGAAATGTTTTATTTAACGACACATTTTATTTATGGTTATATGGCGTCGGACATATGGTTAAGGACCACAGAGATATTGAGAGAGGAAACCCGCTGTCACCACTTCATGGGCTTCTCTTTTCGATTAGCAGCAAGGGATCTTTTATATGCACCATCCCACAGACAGGGTAGTACATACCACGGCCTTTGATATACCAGTCGTGGTGCACTGGCTGGAATGAGAACTAGCCCAATGGGCCCACCGACGGGGAGCTGGCTGATGAATGCTTTAAATAATGTAATAGTACAGAAGTCTCACACCAATGTACATGTAGAGATACATGCGCATGCACTATTGATTGCTTTCTACAGTATTTGACCCCAGTCAGTTAAGTGGTTTACTTTCCCACAGGACATTTAACCACAGAATGTTTATATTGATACAGTGAAACTTCTCAAGACCGGACCCTCTGTAAACCGGAATATAATCTAACCGGACGTTTTTCAGAGTCCCTTTTTAAAAACCAGTACATAATTGATCCTCTCTTAACCAGATTCCTCTTTAATATCGGACATTTGTATTGGTACCAAGGGTGTCCGGTATACAGAGGTTTCACTGTATTTTACTGTGGCACTGGAAGCACTGCCGGTCTTCAACACTGGAGATTAAATGTCTTGCATCACCACCCCATCATTTGAAAGGGAGAACTGGGGGAGGAATGGATCCAAGGGGGAACTGCCCCAGCCACTCTGAACATCATGCATTTGACTCCTACCAGTTGAAATTCAATATGACTGCTCTTATAAACCCCCCTCCCCACTCACCACCCACCCACCACCCTTCATTTGCTGACAGTGACATCTTCCAGTGCCTATGTTTTATCAGTTTTATCACTTGTGTTTCTAGACATAATACAGTTTATTTTGAAATCAAGATACCAACTTGATTGTAAAAATCCCTATTTTATCTTCTGTTGCATGTATAATATCTGCAGGTGCACATATTTCTGTCACAAGATCCACACACAGACATGAAAGTGTCCAGGTGTCTCACAAATCTATTTTTACTCATCAAATTATAGACTGGTTTCTTATTCAGAAGTCCTGCACCCATTCTTGAAACATAAATTTATTCACCCATTAATGATTTATTTTGTGGTGGTGGGTTTTTTTTTTTTTTTTTTTTTTTTTAAATTGTCTATAAGCTGTACCCAGTTGCTGTTTGATTAATTTGTCATGAAATATATTCAGTGATATCATTAAAAATAGAAACAGCAGGTGACGAACAGCTATTATAATTATAGCTGGCTATTAATTACTACATGACATAGTGTATCTGCTATAAAAGTCATGTGATACATACATATATAACAAGGATGATACCGCAGCCTATGAATGACTTGATTTCATTCATTCATTCATTTCAACTTATTTTCGTGCTTATATCCAATTACGGTTCAAGCATGTTGTCCTGGGCACACACCTAAGCTGTTTGGGCTATCTGTCCAGGATAGTGGGTTAGTGGTTAGTGAGATAGAAGAGGGTGTTTAATGGTCTTATAAAATTACACCTACCCATTGAGTCGTTAAAATTTGATCTGGGTGGGAACCGGTACCGGGATGCGAACCCAGTACCTACCAGACTTATGTCTGATGGTTAACCATGACACCACCAAGCCTGTGACATGATTTCATTGGTTTATCTAAAATATTAACATTATACAGGTACTTGCAATGTTCGAAATAAGCACTTATCCTGAAAAGTGAAAATATACTTGGACAATTCAGCAAAATGTACTGCAATGGTTGTCCAGTGGACAAGTAAAAAAATTCAATGCAGTTTCATTTTGAGTTGTAAAAAACCATTGTCCTTTCACTTAAATGAAACAAATATATACAGACAAGTAGATTTTTAGATATACTTGTCCATTGGATTTGTGAAGTTTTGCTTCTTTCTATCACTGACCTGTACATTAGCTATCACTAGTATCAGCTGATATTAACCATTTGGGAATTAGTTCTCAAAGGCATTGATAATTATATGACAGGGTTATCAACATGCATAAATTACATGTAGAACATAAAAATATCATCATTCGATTGAAATAATGTAGCTAGGTTTTGTAATTCCGTACTTAGCTAATATTTATTAGGCTTTTGATTTAGCAGGATTCCATGCTTCCACGAATCCCAGATTTTGAGTCAGAAGTGCAAGATTGTGACAAGGAATCCCAAAATATCTAGATTACAGTTTCAGCAGAATCCTTAAAAAAATAATTAATAAATTAAAAATCCCAAAATTTAATGCTTGTTTTATTTTTAAAAAGCTGTGAAAATAAGCCATCCTTTTAATGATGTCCTTGATAGTCTTCAGTTCAACTCTTAGTTCCTTTCTGTTGACTTGACACCGACAATATAAACCCTGTACTGTACACATAATATTGCAAATCATTTACATTATAATGTTGACTTAATTATGTTATTATTTAATGTATTTTCAGATGACTAGATGAGTTGTGAGATTTCATAGCCAGGGGAAGAAATCCTTTATTACAATGCCGGTGAGTCTTCATAGCTATAGTTGAGATGTATACATGTCTTGAGTGATCCAATCCAAGGTCATGGTACATGTACTGCACTTTTTTATTGGTCCAGTGATACATAATTGTAGAGTATGTTTTGATTGGTCAAGTGAAAGGTGACGATGCAGTCTTGATTGGTTCAGAGAAAGGGCATGCTACAGCACTGGCTTTGGCCTATAGTTGGGCTGCTAGTGCTCCCTTGCACTTGCCAGTGCAGGCGGTCCCCACTCCCACCCACCCCAAACCTTTCCTGTCCTGGATGGAGGACCTGCACCCATGACAGGCGTGCACTACAACAGCTTGTTCTGAATGTGCACGTAAAACTCTATGACCTGACTTGACCTAACTGACCTGACAATTCTAGTTTGATTTGATTTGATTTTAACTTATTTTCGTGCTTATATCCATTTAAGGTTCTGTCCTGGGCACGCACCTCAGCTATCTGGGCTGTCTGTCCAGGACAGTGGGTTAGTTGTTAGTTGTTAGTTGGTTAGTTATTAATGAGAGAGAAGAAGGTGTAGTGGCCTTATACCTACCCATTGAGCCCTTAAGAAGTCCTCTGGGTTTGAGCCGGTACCGGGCTGCGAACCCTGTACCTACCAGCCTGTAGTTTGAAGCAATGGCTGAACAAGATGAAATACATGTTCATGTTTGTGTCACAGAGGCACAGCCCACAACACATGGACATCATGGGTCCTCTTCGGGACATCAGAATTTAAACCGTATATATTGTACTTATAGATCAACTTGCCTGCTATTCAGGAGACACAGTGGGTAAAGAAAAAAAAAAGAGTAATGTTTGTTTTATTTAACGACGCCACTAGAGCACATTGATTTTTTTATCTTATCATGAGCTACTCTTTTACGACAGGCAGCAAGGGATCTTTTATTTGCGCTTCCCACAGGCAGGATAGCACAAACCATGGCCTTTGTTGAACCAGTTATAGATCACTGGTCGGTAGTGGTTTACACCTACCCATTTAGCCTTGCGGAGCACTCATTCAGGGTTTGGAGTCGGAATCTGGATTAAAAATCCCATGCCTTGACTGGGATCCGAAACCAGTATCTACCAGCCTATAGACCGATGGCCTAACCACGACACCACCGAGGCCGGTACCACTGGGTGAAGAATGTATGTGAGATTAGATTTCAAGGCAAATAAAGGAAATACAAGGTTTCGAGAAGATGCTACAATCGTAATAGATATGACAGACATGCTTTTGAAAATCATGAGGATGAATGGTCATACCAGGATGGTGAGGTGCCAAAATGCATTGTGATAAGATTTGGAAATGAACAGGGGTGGGAATTCTCCTCGGATCAGCTGTTTCCCACTCATGGAACATTGCGTTTCCTTGCATTTTAATCGCCCTTTCCTCCAAAATGTGTCAGATGGCACAGATTTTAACCTAGGATTTCATGAATTTCCGGGACCCCTCTAGATTTCCTCTTTTTTACAGTTCACCAATGTGAATGTTTATGTGACAACACCTCAGCACATTTTTACACCTCAGCTGTTTGGTGCCTAAGATATGATTATTTTGACAATGTGAAGGCATTTGAGGAAGCTTGCTGCTGCCAGATATAGACAACTCATACCAATAAAATGTTAGCAAGGATCTATAATATACACTTTCCCCATAGACAGGACACCACATAACACAGCCTTTGATGTACTAATCCTGCTGCTTTGGTTAGAAGAGGAAAGCCCTGAGTCCACTAGGAATGATCAGGTAAAGAGGGGTGAGATCTAGCTCAGTTGGTCGAAGACCTACAGTCATAGATGCCAACCTTTACTGATCAACACCTGTAAGACTGTGGACAAAAATCCATAAGAAATCCATAAGCGAGCTGCAAAAGGACGGGGAACTGATGATTTTAAATTCAAGGCAACATGAAAATAAAAATCAAGACTATTAAGTACAATTTTATTGGATCCCCAACACTGGTCACTTGTGGACATTTCAACTGTTGCTCATGCATCTTCAACTTGAGGCGGCCACTTTGATGTCACAACAACAGATAGTGCACCATGCGTGGTTGCTTCCTAGCTTGCTGTTCATTATAATGCCTTGGAATAGACCATTCCAAGACGACTGATACGTTCCGGCATATTGCTTGCGCTTCTTGATTGGAGGCTCCATCCCGCTCAAAATTCGCATGTGGTGTTAATTTACAGTTGCTTTCCCGCGCGGCGTGGCGTGCGCAAAAGATCACGTGAGACTTTGATTAGTGCACATATATATCTGCTAAGTGGCACCTCTTGTCCAAAATAAATATGACAAAATGGCCGTTTCCAGATTCACGAAAGGACAACCAGAATCACGAAGGATGACTTACTTAGATGATAACGAGTCATGTAAAAAAAAAAAAATGAATAAAATAAAAACCTGAAAATGCGTGTTACCCATAAGGAATTTGTCCTACACCCGTAAGTCTGTCAAATGCTAAAAAAGCCTACAGTGCCTACAGTGCATTCATTCTGTGATTGGGTTTTCCCCCCATCCCAATCAGTGCCCCACTACTACCCTTAACACCAAGGTCCATAATAGGTGGAGTGCCCCTACCGGTACATCAAGGTCCATAGTAGGTGGAGTGCCCCTACCGGTACATCAAGATCCATAGTAGGTGGAGTGCCCCTACCGGTACACCAAGGGTCATAGTAGGTGGAGTGCCCCTACCGGTACATCAAGGGTCATAGTAGGTGGAGTGCCCCTACCGGTACACCAAGGGCCATAGTAGGTGGAGTGCCCCTACCGGTACACCAAGGTCCATAGTAGGTGGAGTGCCCCTACCGGTACACCAAGGTCCATAGTAGGTGGAGTGCCCCTACCGGTACATCAAGGTCCATTGTAGGTGGAGTGCCCCTACCGGTACATCAAGGGCCATAGTAGGTGGAGTGCCCCTACCGGTACACCAAGGTCCATAGTAGGTGGAGTGCCCCTACCGGTACATCAAGGTCCATTGTAGGTGGAGTGCCCCTACCGGTACATCAAGGGCCATAGTAGGTGGAGTGCCCCTACCGGTACACCAAGGTCCATAGTAGGTGGAGTGCCCCTACTGGTACATCAAGGGTCATGGTTTGTGCTGCCTAGTCTGTTTGGATGTGCATATAAAACTTTAAAAATATCTTTGCTGTTTAGTGTTCGAGATTAACGGTATCCCGATATCCCAGGGATTAACGTATAATGTTGTTTGTTGGGTTTTTTTTAATCCTGTGTTTTTATTTTTCGCTGAAACAATGAAAGTCATCATTTAAGTAACAGTGTCGTCCAAGTTTGTTACGATGTTATTTATAAATTTCATTTAAGTTCAATACTAAATTCTTAGGTGGGATACCAGATTTTGAAATGTTAGTATCCAACTGGAATACTGCCAAATTTTTAAAATCTTGAACACTGCTGTTAATGGAGCAATGTAGCAGGTTCCATCTGAAGACTACATGTCAGAACTACCAAATGTTTGCCATACAATAGCTGATGATTCATGAATTAATCAGTGTGCTCTAGTGGTGTTGTTAAACTAAACAGATGGATGTTTTATCATGGAGCCACATTCTGCCAGTCAGAATGAGAGTTTGAGAACACGGCAGTTTACATGTACTGACATGTTAATTGACTGTAGTGGTACATTAATCAATACCAATTTCTGTCACAAGTAGAATGAATCATCATTAACCCCGTGAAGGCCATGGGTTTGTAATCAGAACCACGCTGGGGCTGTTCCAGCATTGATCTCAGGGGGGTTGGACCCTGCACGTGCTGTACGTAACCTCACTGTGGTGCAGGGTGTAACATTCTCTTTGAGAATGGCCAATACAGCAGAAAATGAAATTTTGAGTAAAAGTCAGTATCGGTCTGTGATATTTGTATTTTTGCACAGTTCTTTACACTGCTTTTATTTAAATCTTGAATTTTTATATTGACGTTGATCATCACCTTATTTGTTTGCATTACCATAGTTTGACACCCAATAGCCGATGTATATTTTGTGCTGGGGTGTCGTTAAACATTCATTCATTCATTCATACCATAGTTTGACACCCAATAGCCGATGTATTTTTTGTGCTGGGGTGTCGTTAAACATTCATTCATTCAGGGGGGTTGGATGTGGGTGAGACATTTTTATTTTGTTTTATAAAGCCACCACCGCTACCAGTCCTAAACTGAAATATTATTTATAAACCATACCATCCTGTCTGTCATTAGTAGGATGAATCATCAACAACACAATGACACTGTATTTGTAATCGGAACCATTCTAGGGCTGTTCCTGCATTTATCACAGGTAGGACCGGCCTCGTTGGCGTCATGGTTAGGCCATCAGTCTACAGGCTGGTAAGTACTGGGTTCAGATCCAAATCGAGGCATGGGATTTTTAATCCAAATACCGACTCTAAACCCTGAGTTAGTGCTCCGCAAAGCTCAATGGGTAGGTGTAAACCACTTGCACCGACCAGTGATCCATAACTTGTTCAACAAAGGCCATGGTTTGTGCTATCCTGCTTGTGGTAAGCGCAAATAAAATATCCCTTGCTGCCTGTCGTAAAAGAGTAGCCTATGTGGTGACAGCGGGTTTCCTCTAAAAAACAGTGTCAGAATGACCATATGTTTGACGTCCAATAGCCGATGATAAGATAAAAAATCAATGTGCTCTAGTGGCGTCGTTAAATAAAACAAACTTTTTATCACAGATGGGGGAAGCCTTTTTATTGTTTTATAGAGCTACCACCCATGAACTAAAATGTTATTTTTAAACCATACCATCCTGTCAGTCATGAGTATGATGGATCACATTATCACTGTGAAGACCATGTTTGTAATCGGAACCAGTACAGAGCTGTTCAGACATAAGCAGGGAACATTTTGGTTTTTAAAAAACATCTTGATTAGCAATATTTGTAGTCTTTTGAAAATTGATTAGCAGCTACTGTTTACTGATTTAAATTGTGTAGGGATCTCTGAAACTTACGTAGAGAAAATGTTCCCAGGAAGATATTTTCTTTTATAAAGCTACCAGCTCATACTAACATTTTAAATTTAGAAGCCTGAAATAAGAAAATGTATTTTTGAATCTTTGGAAATTGTTGTAGTTGAACAGGCAATTGGTGTTTACAGTATGTGATGCAACTACAGAATCAACCAGCAAACCATGGGTGGTTTTTAAAAATTTGGCAGCTAGTGTAGCCGTCATTAGACCCAGCAACTACTATCTTCATTTATTCATTTTAAGTCATTTTTGTGCTTATATCCAATTAAGCTTCAAGCATGCTTTCATGGAAACTCACCTCAGGGGTTAGCTGTTGGTGGTTAGTGAGAGAAAAGTTGGTGTAATGGTCTTACAACTACACATTGAGTAATTAAAACTTGCTGTGAGTGATACCTGATACTAAGGAGTGAACCCAGTACCTACCAGCATTATACCCAATGGCTTAACCACGACACCACTGAGGCTAGTAACTAAAACAAACTCATTGGTTTATCAACAGGACATAGCCCAGTCGTAAAGCGCTTTTTGATGCGCGGTCGGTTTTGGATCAGTCCCCGTCGGTGGGCCCATTGGGCTATTTCTCGCTCCAGCCAGTGCACCACGACTCAACCTATGGCACCAAACCCATTTTACCCTCTGGCAGAAAACCTTGCAGTGACTGGTATGTGGTATATGCTATCCTGTCTATGGGATGGTTCCTATAAAAGATCCCTTGCTACTAATGGAAAAATGTAGTGGGTTTTCTCTCTAAGACTATATGTCAGAATTACCAAGTGTTTGAAATCCAATAGCCAATGATTAATATATCAATGAGCTCGAGTGGTGTCGTGAAACATATCCTAACTACATGTACTTTACTCTGATCTCGCAGACGATCAGTGACACAAAAACTGTCTACTCACCATGGAATTGAATGCAACCACAGTCAACAGGGGGTATGGGGGGCCTCCCCCACAAAGAAAATGGGTTAAGTTTAGGGTTAGGGTTAAGAAAATCATACAGTAATGATAAAGAGTCATTAATTTTGTCAAAAGGTAACTTAGGTTAACTTTGAAAATAAAATCTACAAAACATTTTGGGTATGGCGTCATACCTGTTTTACCCTGTGGCATAAACCCTGCTTGTTGATTGTATTGTTGGTTTGTATACGTAGACTATAGCTACATGTATATACATGACCAGTGTATTATTACAGTTGTTTTGATGTCTGTAATAGCACAGATCAGGAAGTCAATCGTCAATAAATGTATTAATAATTCAGTTTAAGGTTTTGCGTCGGCAGAGAGGCAGGGTAAAAACATGCCTATACCTCGTACCAGAAAAGATTTTAAGTGTTCTTTTGCTTTCAGAGTTTAAAATGACTCTTACCTTTTTTAAAAATGTTTTGGGTGTTTTTTTTTTTTTTTTTTTTTTTTTTTTTTTATCATAAACATGTTCAAGATAACTTTCCAACTAATAGAGACAGCGTAACAAAATAATAATTTGGAATATAAACTATAATCAAGAAAATATATCAAATTCCATGAGCATACTACATTCATCACCAGTTGTGGACGAGTATTTGATATTTTATATATATTTTGACCAGTGTTTTAAAAAATAATAAATTTCACACAAACATATAGAACAATTTTGTTATTTCCAAAACATATGTCCTAAACATGTGTCCTATTCTTTTCACATCGAATTAAACTGGAATTATTGACAAAACACACAGAAAATCTTGGCTGGTACGAGGTATATATATACTTTACTTTATTGTTAGTTTTTAGTTTGTTCATTATTAGCTTTCATATTTTTGTGGTATCTTTCATTTCAGCATTACTTTGTTTGACGTGATTCACTTTATATCACATTAGTGTTTCTCTGTCTCCGTTGTGGAGATTTCCAATGGAATCGGCCATGGAGGTATTCAGAGTTATCTTTCTTGGCATGAATTCTGTTCATTAGTATTGTGACGTTTTAATGTTGTTATTCATCACACTGGTTTGTTTTTCTTTATTATTACTAATGACACATAATTACAGGTCCCCAGATTTCATGGAAATTATTATTAATGATTTCTGGTAACATTAGTGCTAATAGTAGCATGTCGGAAGAATTATGGAGCCTGCGGCCTAATTTACAAAAATCTCTTAAGCTCTGTTAAGCTCTGTTAAACAACATCACACTGTCCTTGTAGTTAAGTCTTTTTCCATTATACTGCGAGATCACAAAATTGTGAAATTTAGTAAATTGGGCCCTCACCAGGTATCATAATCTACCTTTACCGTGATTACATGAAAGTCATTTGATGATCATGGCACAGAATGGAAAAAGTGTTTCCCATAAAATTTGAAATCTTGAGGCCTGTAATTAATTGGTAACTATACACCTCATTCTGTCAGCAGATGCTGTATTGACATACCAAATGTACATGCAATAGATACTAACCAACCCTTGCATTTGGCATCTGATCAACATTCAACAATGCAGATGTTAAAACTAAAGTAAAATCAATTGAAACTAGCATTTAATTTTATTGTTTAATAATTTGTAAAAAAAAAGAAAAAAAGTGTGTATGCATATATATATATATATTGTTTTTCCGAAGCAACTTAACTTTCAGAAAAAGAAGAAGAGATACTAGCATTAGAGACATTTCAGTGCTGAGGCAAAGTAGCTTAATTTTGTGTTTTGCTGAGGCAAATGTCTGAAATTCAATATGGCTGCATGAAAAACAAAATATGTTTTATTAGCTGTGGTGGCCATATGTTTTAGTTTGCCACCTGGTGGCCATTTTAACATTTATCTTCTTATCATAGCATTCATGATTCAGTTATGTGACCCCCAAAACATATATATTGGGCATCAATTTCATCTTAATTCAAAAAGAAAGTGAAAAACGTGTTTTAATAATTATGGTGGCCATCTTGGATTTTGTCAGTAATATCCCAATCCTCACTGAAGGGTTCCATGTAGCCTGATATTGAAAGATTTATCAGGTTTTGACAGTGTGTGAGTTGTAACATCTACTTACATGTAGCTACAAATTGAAATACATATAAAGAACCAAATATGTCACCACCTGATAATTAAAAGTCTAGTTTATCCAGGAAATACAGCAGTTGTTGATTTACACGGGAGGGTGTGTTTAGTGAGTTGCGTCCTCCACCCTATTTAGAAAAGAAGTACATGTAGGTCAACTCCAGTGTGTCCCCACCACAACTGGTATATCAAAGGCCATGGTATGTACTACCCTGTCTGTGGGATGGTGCATATAAAAGATCCCTTGCTGCTAATCGAAAAGAGTAGCCCATGAAGTGGCAACAGCGGGTTTCCTCTCTCAATATCTGTGTGATCCTTAACCATATGTCTGACGCCATATAACTGTAAATAAAATGTCTTGAGTGCGTCATTAAATAAAACATTTCCATTGTGTCCCTGTCTGACTTTTGCCTTCGAATACCACTTTGCATAGGAATCCATGAACGGGTGGATGCAATACAGGTTTATAAAAAAATCTAAATTTCCTGTCTGATTTTTATTTACATATTTATTATCCCCAGGCCAACATGGTCATGTCAATATTGAAAGATTAGGTGCCTTGAGGGATAATATAAGCCACTTGTTATGTAGTTTGTGAAAGTCATTTATTAACTCCTGCACAAACCAGGGGCGGGATGTAGCCCAGTGGTAAAGTCTTCGCTTGATGTGCAGTCGGTCTAGGATTGATCCCCGTCGGTGGACCCATTGGGCTATTTCTCGTTCCAGCCAGTGCTCCACAACTGGTGTAACAAAGGCCGTGGTATGTACTATCCTGTCTGTGGGATGGTGCATATAAAAGATCCCTTGCTGCTAATTGAAAAGAGTAGCCCATGAAGTGGCGACAGCATGTTTCCTCTCTCAATATCTGTGTGGTCCTTAACCATATGTCCGACGCCATATAACCATAAATAAAATGTGTTGAGTGCTTCGTTAAATAAAACATTTCCTTCCTGCACAAACCAGTCTGAAGTCAGTATTAACCCTTTCACTGCAATAAAGTTAGATTTGTAATAGACTGGTTTTCTTTTGCGTTTAACATTCAGGTGTACGCAGCACATTTGAGTTTAGTGTACACTGGCATGTACTGACCTCAGTGATTCAGTGGTTATATGTCGGATGTATGTTTAAAAGATACTATTAAAGGCATATTGTCACAGACCACTGACCTATTTAATGGTCTAACAAAGTATTATCTGAACAAAAATAATTTGATTTGTCTCTAAATGTACTTTGTTCAACCATATTCATAACCACCTTACTCCATTTATTAATGATATTTTGTAAAAATAATTGAATTATGGCAATGGTCTATAATTCAAAAACTAAAATTGCCAAGAGGATTGACATGGATTTCACTCCATCATTGTTCAATTAAGGTGATGCGATAGCTAGATTTGGTTTCCAGCAATTTATGTAATTTTTATTTCTTATCCATTTTTAGAGAAATAACGTCCTTAAATCCGTGACAGTATGCCTTTAAAATTCTGGTGCATATGCAACGGTAACATGAAGACAGAGTGTCTTGAGCCAAAAATGTACATTTTATACACAGAAATTAATATTCTATGCAAGAAACTATAAATCCAGGTGTGTTATGTATCTCTGCCATTCTGTCATATGGTAAATGAAGTGCATACAGGCTTTCTGCCAAAAAATAATTTTAAGCAATGTCAGTTTAGGATCAATTCCCATTGGCGGGTCCATTTGCCTATTTCTCACTCCATCCAGTACACCATAGCTGGTATACCAAAGGCCATGGTATGTGCTATCTTTTCTGGGATGGTGCATATAAAAGATCCCTTGCTAATAATAGAAAAATGCACTTTGTCAAAATTACCAAATGTTTGACATACAATAGCCGATGATGAATAAATAAATTTGCTCTAGTGGTGTTGTGTCGTTAAATAAAACAATTTTTTTTAAGAGGGCATGTTCAGTCTGAATAACAACTAACAAGACTAAAGTAGGGTCAACACCTTTAATTATATACCTACTGGTTCTCTCTCCTGGACTAAAACCAACTGAGCATGTAAACACATTCCTATACTACGGATGTATTAATTATTAAACCTAGAAATTCATTCAGTGTTTACCGTTCATGTGTGTGTGTGTGTGTATAAGTGTGCATGCATGCATGCATGGTTACTGGTCTCTGAGTGTTGCCTGTTTGTGTGGGTTTATTTAAACATAATCACTAAGACACTCTACAGGCTACATGTCCTGTCCTGGACACAAGAGCTGGCGACATCCGGAACTTGCGCCCATGACAGGCGTGCACTATAACAGCTTGCTCTAAATGTGCACATTAAACATCTTAATCTTTTAACTTGAAGCTACAGGTTTTGTGTGACATTTGAACATAATTAAGACACTACAGGCTACATGTCCTGTCCTGGACACGAGCTGGCGACATCCGGAACTTGCGCCCATGACAGGCGTGCACTATAACAGATTGCTCTAAATGTGCACATTAAAAATCTTGAACTTTTAACTTGAAGCTACAGGTTTTGTGTGACAATGTATCATTTAAAATATCATAATAAAAAAAAAAAAAATGATATTAAATTATATTCAAGGAATGGTCAACTGAATTGTGCTATATGACAGAGGTCTTTAGGGTTTGCAAAATAGTTTTAATGCAAATAACATTTATTTCATAACTTAATTTAATTTTATAATGGAGAGACAGTTACTGGTAGTAATAAATTATGCTTTGTTTGGCTCCTTGGCAAAAAATGTAACATTGCTCCAGTTCCTACCCTTTTGCATATTAACATTATTTTATGAAATTATTAAAACATTCAGTGAAATATATGAGTAAAAGTTTATAAAATTGTAGGCCTATGTACCTCTTTCAACATAGTTTTTGTCCAAAATTAGTCTAAGCGAATTCCTTGAAATAATTAAATAATTATGAGGTGCAAACACAGCTTCACATATTAAGTAAAGTCCAATAATATCCACACCTTTTACAACAGAAATTTATAGCAAACGAAAATAATGTTTTTGCAGGTCTTCGAATTTCACAGAAATTATTGTTTTTGGTACCGTCGGTAGCATGTCGGTAAGATCATGGAACTATCACGACTATTCAACAAAAATAATATATACATGTAAATGTGTATATAACTGTTTTTTAAAAACTGTTTCCGATGGGTTCCCATGATCACAGGCACGGAACCGAGAAAGTGTTTATCATGAAATTTGTAATCCTATATGGCCTGTTTTTGTATATTATTCCAACAAATAAAGTAGCCTACAGACAGATTTGTTATGAATGTAATTCTCTCCTAATTCAGCGATATATGTCATGTCCAAAGGAGATAAAAAAAAGGTAACCTCATTCTGTTATTTATTACAAGCATTTTCATTGAATATTGTAACAAAGGAGAATAGATAATTATGATTTAAAATTTTGGTGATTTTTAAAATAAAAAAGCAATAATTTTATGTCTTTGCAAATGAAGAGTTCAGGCACAAAATGCGATATAAACCATTTTCTATCTAGTTTTTAGTTAAAGCCATTATTGTATGTCAGTAAGGGCTAATTGTAGGCCCACTGTTTTGCTGCAAAATGTGATTGATCCTTATGAAATTGTATTGGGTAAATCCCGTTTTTGTTTATCAAAACGCAATATACGCCAATTAAAAACCCCATTTTTACTGAAAATGAAAAATGGATATATCACGTTTTGCGCCTGAACTCTTCAAATATAGTCCTGATAGGTGTAGTATTAGAATGGGATATACATTTGTATATACCACTGTGTTTTGTTATTTTTGGATTTAGTGTTAAACTGTTATTATTAACTGCAAAACACAGTGGTAATTATGTCATTTATTATTGACCTATCTCAAAAATGCAAAACCTATAGCTATTTTACAACAAAATATCAATTATTACACAAATTGTTTTTGCCAAATTAAAATAAAATTCGCCAACTGGCAGAGCTAGCCCTAGGCTTCAGTAAACATGGCCGTCTGCTTTTCTCAAACAGCTTCTTATTTTTACAGATAATGCACCCCCTGCAGACTCTGTTTGTTGGCATAAGTATCTCACAGAGATGAGGGAGACATTTTCTGCTAGTTTTATTTCATTGCCTGTAGGTTATGAGATTTGATTTTTGTGCCCTGCTAGAGACTGGGTGTGGGATAGACTTGCCTGAACCTTCAGTGAATGGATACAGGCACGTTAAAGGGACATCCATGAGTTTGCTGCATTGTAAGATGTTTCCGACTAATAAAATAGTTCTACGATTAAACTTACATATTAAATATATTTTCTTGTTTAGAATATCAGTGTCTGTATATTCAATGTCTTTCTGGTCATTTTAACATTTGTAAGAAGCCCAAACTGGATTTTGTCTTCAAATAATTTCGTATGTACGAAAAAACAATATTTTAGGAAATGAAATGAAATTTAACCTAGTACAAATATTAGAACGATCAGAAACACGTTTAATATACAGCCATTAATATTTTATGCAGAAAAATATAGTTGATATGTAATTACAATGGTTAAAAAGTCTCTGTTAGTCGGTAACATCTTAAAAATTGCAGCAATCTCAGGAATGTCCCTTTAATACCATTAAACGTTAATACTACTAAAATATTTTTTCGTAGTTGAGTTTAAATGAAACAATATTTTGCGGTAACCTGTCCATGGGTTACCAACCACGAGGCTTGTTTTGAAATCTGGGCCATTCTTGGAGTTACAATGTATCTAGAAACTCTCAACTACAACCCAAATACCATCTGTCAATATTGCACGTAGGTAAAGATTGAATCACTCCATGTGTGGGTGTTGTGTTTTATACCGTCTCATTCACCGGGGTTGTGGGGTTTTATCCGCCTGGGAAGGAAATGCCAACTGGCTGTGTTCTGATCACCTAACATTAGTGATTATAATTACACTATATTATATATATAAATAATGTGCCTAAACAGCCTGTACTGCCCTGTAAATAAAACGAGAATGCACACGTTTGTAGATGTTCATTGTGTATTTGCTGTGAATGTTGTTTTTGTCGCTGTCTCGTGTGGTTCTGACTTCCAGCAATGCTGGACAGCTTCCTTATGTTGGAATGGTCTTTGTTTTACAGTTACAATTAATCAGAATTTATATGGCTGATATTAACATATTGAATGAATCAGAGTGTGGGGCTGATATGAACATATTGAATTAATCAGAACGCATGGCTGATATGAACATATTGAATTAATCAGAATGTGTGGCTGATATGAACATATTGAATTAATCAGAATGTGTGGCTGATATGAACATATTGAATTAATCAGAACATTTGGCTGATATGAACATATTGAATTAATCAAATGTGTGGCTGATATGAACATATTGAATTAATCAGAACATGTTGCTGATATGAACATATTGAATTAATCAGAATGTGTGGCTGATATGAACGTATTGAGTTAATCAGAACTTGTGGCTGATATGAACATATTGAATTAATCAGAATGTGTGGCTGATATGAACATATTGAATTAATCAGAATTGATATGGCTGATATGAACATATTGAATTAATCAGAATTGATATGGCTGATATGAATATATTGAATTAATCAGAATTGATATGGCTGATAGGAACATATTGAATTAATCAGAACGTGTGGCTGATATGAACATATTGAATGATCTTTGTGTTTCAGTTAATCAGAATTTGTGGCTGATTATACAAATATATTGAATGTTCTTTTTGTGTTAAAATTAATCAGAATTTATGCCTGATGTTAATATTTTGAATGATCTTTGTGTTACAATTAATCACAATTTAATTTTGTGGCTACTAGATTATACGAATATATTGAATGGTTTTTGTGTTAAAATTAATCAGAATTTGTGACTAACATGAATATGAATATACATGTATTGAATGGTTTTTGTGTTACAATTAATAAGAATTTGTGACTAATGTGAATATGCATGTATTGAATGATTTTTGTGTTACAATTAATCAGAATTTTTGGCTGATATGAATATATTGAATGGTCATCATGTTACAATTAATCAGAATTTTGTAGTCCTTTTGTAGATGTTTTTTCTGACATTTGTCTTAAGAAAACTAATCTTTGGAGCACGCTTTAGCAAGCTTCAAGGATTGATTTTCTTGAAACAAATTAAAAAAACAAAACATCTACAAAAGGATGAGTGCCAGAAATATTTTGAGTTCAGTCAGTTTTATAATTTCAGTATAATTATTCAAAAATTCATCCATCTATCAGTCCATCCATTCATCCATCTGTCCATCCATCCATCTGTCCGTCCGTCCGTCCATCCATCCATCCCCATCCGTTCGTCCATCCATCCATCCCCATCAGTCCATCCATCCATCCTTCCATGCATACACCCATCCATCCATCCATCCATCCATCCATCCATACATACATACATACATCCACCCACCCATCCATCCATCCATCCATCCATCCATCCATCCATCTACCCACACAAAATTCACTTGCACAGTTGCCCATTCTTCCATGCTTGTGTACTAAAACCATTGACAGGACTGTAATGTTGTAATGTTTTTTTTTCTTCTTCAGATGGCATTTAAGATACGGGCGTCTAAGTTCCGCCATGTGTATGGCAAGGCGTACCGCAAGGAGGCGAGTTACGAGAACATCCGCATCACGCGCAACGCCCACGACAGCAGCTTCTGTTGTGTTAACCCTAACTTCCTCGCTGTCGTCACGGAGAGTGGAGGAGGGGGGTCCTTTGTGGTGCTCCCCTTAGAGAAGGTAACCTGTGTTTGGAGAGCTGCCATATGGCTGCCTATAAAAAACACCCGAACATTCCAGACCTTGCCGTGAAAACAAAATGAGGAGACTAATTAATTGCTCCCTAACATAGATTATGGAGAATTATTTAAGAATTTACCATACTGAGCATTAATATTTAATCCTTTTTTAGTAATTTTTCAAATCTTTTTCTAGTATCTAACATATGATTATTATTAGTCCCCTACCAGTCCAACCAGAGGGGACTATAAGTTTAATCCCCGTCCTGACTGTCTGTCTGTCTGTCTGTCTGTCTGTCTGTGTCTGTCTGTCTGTCTGTCTGTCCATCCATCCGTCCGTCCATCTACACGCTATTCCAGATATAGGTTTCTGGATCTTTTTTTCACAATGCCTTTTCACAAGTTTGACTTTCATAGCGATTTACCCATTTTTGACACCAGAGGGGACTATAAGTTTAATCCCCGTCCTGACTGTCTGTCTGTCTGTCTGTCTGTCTGTCCATCTGTCCATCCATCCGTCCGTCCATCTATTCCAGATATAGGTTTCTGGATCTTTTTTTCACAATGCCTTTTCACAAGTTTGACTTTCATAGCGATTTACCCATTTTTGACACCAGAGGAGACTATAAGTTTAATCCCCGTTCTGACTGTCTGTCCGTCCGTCCGTCCGTCCGTCCGTCCGTCCGTCTATTCCAGATATAGGTTTCTGGATCTTTTTTTCACAATGCCTTTTCACAAGTTTGACTTTCATAGCGATTTACCCATTTTTGACAGCGTTATGACCCTTGAACTTAGGAGATTAAACAATGTATTTTCTGGCCTTTTTTTGTGTGTGACAATGTCTGACGATATTGACCTGAAATTTGGTGTATAGCTTTATCATGTTCTGTTATAGATCAGGTTTGACTTTCATGACAATTTACCAATTTTTTTACGGAGTTATGCCCCTTGAACTTAGGAGATATGAAAAGAAAAATTCTGGACTTTAGTTTTGCAGTGTCTGAAGATACTGAGGTGAAATTTTGTATGTAGCTTTATCATGTACTGTTACTGATCAAGTTTAACATTCATGGTGATTTACCCACTTTTCACAGAGTTATGACCCTTGAATTTAGGAGATAAGAAAAATTGTTGGGTCAGTTAGGGGACATGTATTGCTTTTGCATTACTCTCGAAATGCTTGTTATTGTTAGTCCTGTTAACAGTGAAGTGAATAATAAATATCCCTTACGTATTATTAGACCTTGTTGTGAAAACAATTGAGGGGAGCCATATAAGAAATTGCTGTTTTAAAACCATATAAATTTACTTGCTAAGGTGAGCTAAAAATGACTTGCCGTGAACTAGTCTCAGTGGAGATGCGGGGAATAACTACTGTGGGGAATTGGAATTCCATCACCAATCATTGGTTATTGTGGGTTTGCACCAACTATTCAACTTTTGATTTATACAGTTGGTTGGTGTATATCAGGGGTGGGAATTCTCTTTGGATCAGCTGTTTCCCTCTCATGGAACATTGACTTTCCTCTCATTTTAATCGTCCTTTCTTCCAAAATGTGATTTTAACCTACGATTTGAAGAATTTCTGGGACCCCTCTAGATTTCCTCTTTTTTACTGTTCACCAATTCCCACCCGTGGTATATAGAGATTATTATACGACCTTGTGTGTTGTACTGCTTTTATGAAACGAGTGTCAGGATTTTTGCATTGCCCGAGCGAGAGCAAGGGTACTACATGAATCATGACACGAGTTTTGTAAAATCTGTATGGCTCCCACGCGAGTGTAATAATTTCTTTATTATTCATATTATCCATATTGTTATTGTGAATAACCATGACCATCTCAAAATATTTCAACCACAACTAGAAGGAGACGACAAAATGACATCATATTTCACATGCACAGTCTGAGCTTGGACTGGGGAAGCAACATAACATAACGTCACTTCCTAAAATTACATCATTACACTTGTTTTTACATGTGTGCTTCATATGGTTTTTATTAACTTGGTTATGTTGAACCATATGTATAATAAATGTACAGAACTTCACATACATTGTTTTCGCTTTCTATTTATTGCACGAGTTTAATTTGCACAAGAATATATACCACGAGACCATGTAGCGGTCGAGTGGTATGTTCTTTAGCAAAATAAACAAGTGCAATAAATAAGAAGTGAAAACAGCGTATGTGAAGTTCTGTATTTATTACATACGTTCTTTTATGTTTTACCAAAATGCTTTTTAATATTTCACATCGTAACAACACTTTCTTAAATCTATGATTAATACTCCTTTCATGTCGTCAGTAAATAAGAGGTGCTAACTGCAGTAAAAATAAAAAGGGAATTCCCAATTTAAAAGTTCCGGTCCATATTGCACATATGTGCAATACAAAATAAATTTATCACACGGTTTCAAAATGTCTTTATCACTATAGTAAGATTGAATAGGTATGTAATAAATACCTGTATCATGTATGAACTCAAAAAATATCTGAATTATTGGGACTATTCCCCTACTGTTGTGTTCACCAGGATAGACCCTACAGATAGATCAATTTATCTCTAATTCCTACTCAGTATCTGTTTACATCAGTTCCATTGTCTAAACTTGGAACAATTAACATTTCCGGTGACAATTGATTATGGATTCCAATCTTATCATCACATTGGTAAAGTTCATCTGATCAATTTTTTTATTTATAATTTATCGTTGGAGCATCACGAGGGATAAAGCTATTGTGTTTTCTGATTTCCTCATGTATATTTAATTGTCTTCATATTCGTTCTTACAAATAAAGGCGGGACATAACCCAGTGGCAAAGTGCTCGCTTGATGTGCAGTTGGTCCAGAATCAGTCCCTGTTGGTGGACCATTGGGAGGTGGAGGGATGTAACCCAGTGATAAAGCGCTCGCTTGATATACAGTTGGTCCAGGATCAGTCCCTGTTGGTGGACCATTGGGAGGTGGAGGGATGTAACCCAGTGATAAAGCGCTCGCTTGATATACAGTTGGTCCAGGATCAGTCCCTGTTGGTGGACCATTGGGAGGTGGAGGGATGTAACCCAGTGATAAAGCGCTCGCTTGATATGCAGTTGGTCCAGGATCAGTCCCTGTTGGTGGACCATTGGGAGGTGGAGGGATGTAACCCAGTGATAAAGCGCTGGCTTGATATACAGTTGGTCCAGGATCAGTCCAGTTGGTCCAGGATCAGTCCCTGTTGGTGGACCATTGGGAGGTGGAGGGATGTAACCCAGTGATAAAGCGCTCGCTTGATGTGCAGTTGGTCCAGGATCAGTCCCTGTTGGTGGACCATTGGGAGGTGGAGGGATGTAACCCAGTGATAAAGCGCTCGCTTGATATACAGTTGGTCCAGGATCAGTCCCTGTTGGTGGACCATTGGGAGGTGGAGGGATGTAACCCAGTGATAAAGCGCTGGCTTGATATGCAGTTGGTCCAGGATCAGTCCCTGTTGGTGGACCATTGGGAGGTGGAGGGATGTAACCCAGTGATAAAGCGCTGGCTTGATATGCAGTTGGTCCAGGATCAGTCCCTGTTGGTGGACCATTGGGAGGTTGAGGGATGTAACCCAGTGATAAAGCGCTGGCTTGATATGCAGTTGGTCCAGGATCAGTCCCTGTTGGTGGACCATTGGGAGGTGGAGGGATGTAACCCAGTGATAAAGCGCTTGCTTGATATACAGTTGGTCCAGGATCAGTCCCTGTTGGTGAACCATTGGGAGGTGGAGGGATGTAACCCAGTGATAAAGCGCTCGCTTGATATGCAGTTGGTCCAGGATCAGTCCCTGTTGGTGGACCATTGGGAGGTGGAGGGATGTAACCCAGTGATAAAGCGCTCGCTTGATATACAGTTGGTCCAGGATCAGTCCCTGTTGGTGGACCATTGGGAGGTGGAGGGATGTAACCCAGTGATAAAGCGCTGGCTTGATGTGCAGTTGGTCCAGAATCAGTCCCTGTTGGTGGACCATTGGGAGGTGGAGGGATGTAACCCAGTGATAAAGCGCTCGCTTGATATACAGTTGGTCCAGGATCAGTCCCTGTTGGTGGACCATTGGGAGGTGGAGGGATGTAACCCAGTGATAAAGCGCTGGCTTGATGTGCAGTTGGTCCAGGATCAGTCCCTGTTGGTGGACCATTGGGAGGTGGAGGGATGTAACCCAGTGATAAAGTGCTGGCTTGATATGCAGTTGGTCCAGGATCAGTCCCTGTTGGTGGACCATTGGGAGGTGGAGGGATGTAACCCAGTGATAAAGCGCTCGCTTGATATGCAGTTGGTCCAGGATCAGTCCCTGTTGGTGGACCATTGGGAGGTGGAGGGATGTAACCCAGTGATATAAGCGCTCGCTTGATATATGCAGTTGGTCCAGGATCAGTCCCTGTTGGTGGACCATTGGGAGGTGGAGGGATGTAACCCAGTGATAAAGCGCTCGCTTGATATGCAGTTGGTCCAGGATCAGTCCCTGTTGGTGGACCATTGGGAGGTGGAGGGATGTAACCCAGTGATAAAGTGCTGGCTTGATGCGCGGTCAGTCTAGAATCGATCCCTGTTGGTGGACCCATTTGGCTATTTCTTGACTGGTATATATCAAAGGCCCGTGGTTTGTGCTATTCTGTTTATGGGATGGTGCATATAAAAGAACCTTTACTACTAATGGAAACATATAGCAGGTTTTCGCTGTGAGAATTACCAAATGTTTCACATATCCAATAGCCGCGATGATTAATAAATCAGTGCCTAGCCAGTGAGAGGGGCGGGATGTAGCCCATTAGTAAAGTGCATGCCTGATGCATGGTTGATCCCTGTCGGTGGGCCCACTGGGCTATTTCTTGGGTTTCCTCTCTCTTTGTATGGTCTCTATAACCATTAAATAAAAAAAATTCTTTGTTTCTTTTTTCTTCTTTTTTTGGGGGGTGGGGTGGGGGCTATTTCTCGTTCCAACCAGTGCTTAGCTTAGCTTAATTGTTTTGACATGCTCATATACCACTAAGGTTTCAAGTATGTCTGTCCTGGGTCCCTCTCCTGGACAGCCAGTGCACCAACACTAATATATTAAAGGCTGTGGCATGTGCTATCCTACAATGTATTTGTGGGATGGTGCATTTGGAAGATCACTTGCTATTAATGGACAAACATATTGGGTTTTTCTCTCTAAAACTATAATATTATATGTCAAAATTACCAAATGTTTGACATCCATTAGCCGATAATTAATAAATCAATGTGCTTGATGGTCTCAGGTTTTTTTTAATGTCCCAACCAGTGCCCCAAGCCTGATACATCAAAGGCAGTGGTAAAAAGAAAAAGAAAGGAATGTTTTATTTAACGACACACTCAACACATTTTATTTATGGTTATATGGCATCAGACATATGGTTAAGGACCACACAGATTTTGAGAGGAAACCCGCTGTCGCCACTTCATGGGCTACTCTTTCTGATTAGCAGCAAGGGATCTTTTATTTGCACTTCCCACAGGCAGGATAGCACAAACCATGGCCTTTGTTGAACCAGTTATGGATCACTGGTCGGTGCAAGTGATTTACACCTACCCATTGAGCCTTGCGGAGCACTCACTCAGGGTTTGGAGTAGGCATCTGGATTAAAAATCCCATGCCTCAACTGGGATCTGAACCCAGTACCTACCAGCCTGTTGACCGATGGCCTAACCACGACGCCACTGAGGCCGGTCAAAGGCAGTGGTATGAACTGTCCTGTCTTGAGAAAGTGCTTATAAAAGATCCCATGTTGCTTTATCAGTAGATACTCAAGAGCCATTAAAGGTATTGACATACAGGGATAGAAATAAGTCCTCCAGGAAAGAACATCTAGAAATTTACTTGTCCAAACAGATGATAGGTTTTATTCAAGTGTAAGGATAATCTTTATTGATTGCTCAAAACGAAGCTGCATTGAACATTTTCACTTGTCCACTGGACAACCAAGGAGGTTCATAATGCTTGTCTGAGCAGATCTTAACTTCTCAGGACAAACATACAAACTGCTTATTTCGAACTCTGACATATTGATGTACCATATACTATTAATTCGCATGCTAAGGGGAGCTAAAAATTACTCTTGAACTAGTTTCATGGGAGTAATGGGGGGAGTAATGGGGGGGTGGGGTGGGGGGGGGGCAAGAGTGATACACGTTGCTCGCTTTAAATGGCAAGGTTTGGTTTTCTCTCTTTCTCTGGACCAAGTGTTGAAATAACCACATGTTAGACAAGGAACAGCTATAGTTTAAAATGTGATGAGTCGTCGTCATAGAAATATTCCTTTCATTTGGTTCGTTTCAGTGTGGACGAGTGGACATCAACACTCCACGCGTGTGCGGCCACGCTGGGGCCATCCTCGACATCAAGTGGAACCCATTCAACGATCACATCATAGCATCCTGTTCAGAAGATTCCACCGTAAGTACAGTCTGAGTACGTTTTTTGTCCTGCCTGTGGTGATGGGAGAGTGCTTGCCTGAAGTGTGAAAGTTTCTTCGTTTGAAGACATCACTGTAAGTACAGTCTGAGTAGGGTTTTATTTGTCTCACTTGAGGTGTGGTGTAGTCCAGTGGTAGAGTGCTTGCTTGAAGTGTGAAAGTTTCTTGGTTTGAAGACATCACTATAAGTACAGTTTGAGTAGGGTTTTATTTGTCTCACTTGAGGTGTGGTGTAGTCCAGTGGTAGAGTGCTTGCCTGAAGTGTGAAAGTTTCTTCGTTTGAAGACATCACTATAAGTAACAGTCCGAGTAGGTTCTTTTTTGTCTCACTTGAGGTGTGGTGTAGTCCAGTGGTAGAGTGCTTGCCTGAAGTGTGAAAGTTTCTTGGTTTGAAGACATCACTGTAAGTAACAGTCCGAGTAGGGTTTTATTTGTCTCACTTGAGGTGTGGTGTAGTCCAGTGGTAGAGTGCTTGCCTGAAGTGTGAAAGTTTCTTCGTTTGAAGACATCACTATAAGTACAGTTTAAGTAGTTTTTTTGCAATGCATGATGTATGTGTTAACTCAGTGGTAGTGGTACAGGTAGAGTGCTTACCTACAGTGCGATAGCTTCCTGTGTGGAAGACATCACTATAAGTACAGTTTAAAGGAAACATGACACGAGACCATATTATAGCTCATTTTAAAAGAAAAATGATATAAAAATAATATACAAATAACTTTATAACAATAAAATATGTGTAGTTAACTTAAAATGAAGAAATTACGCTAATCAGTATCAAAGTACGATTTATGCATATTTCTTCGTGAGCGTTCGGAAAAAAGGGAAGTGACGTCAGAGCCGCTGTACTCTTCCATTGTTGTTAACTGTTTATATATGGAGTAAGGGGCTTACGATCTTTTCAGTCCAACAGTGCCGTACTGCGCGGCCTTTGGGTGTAAAAATAAACAGTTTAAACGATCGGGATTGTCTTTTTATGGTTTTCCAAAGGATTGTATCCGAAGAAAGACGCGTGTATTTTATCGCAAAAGAAAAGATTGGACACCAACACCGCATAGTACTTTGGTGTCAGCCTATTTACAGCCCGGAGCCCGAACGTTATCCGGAGACAAAAACAGTACTCGGTTGCGAATGCCGAGGTGTACATTGTACATATTTGGCACAAAGATACACCTCAGCATGATGTATTTATATATGTTAAAACAAAAATGTAGAATTTTTTATTTATTTATTTTTTTGGAAAAAAAAAGATTTTTCATGTTAGGGCTGTAGGCCTACATAACAAAATCTGTATTCACCGTCCGAAGAAGGAAACGTCAATAAGTAATTAAATATGGCATATACAAACATGGGATTTGGCATGAGGATACATCTCAGTACGATGTATTTAAATATGTTTTTAAAAAACGTGTAGAAAACAATAATAATAATTTAAATAATGTTTTTAATCTTCGGGCGGAATACGTCACAAAAACGTTCCTCATCGCCCGAAGCCCCAAAGCAACACGAAGTTCAATACAAAATAAACCACTACTGTCGGTGTCGAAATAAATATTATGTTTCATTCACGGGCTGACTTGAGAATCGGAGTGTTGTTTTAGTTAATTGGTCCATTCTTTCCGTGGCCTGCACATGTGATTCCTGATTGGCAGGTGTATATTGCAGGGTATCGACCAGGTAAGTGATTACCACGGTCTAGACATATGTACAAAATACGTGCCAGTTTTTTTAAGATCACAGGGTATTGTGGCGTAACCTGTCGCGACTATAGTACAATGTTAATGGACATTATCAGCCGCCCTGCTTCATTACTGTAAATAATGCTGTAAAACCCTTGATTAAGTAGACTTTCCCATCTAAAATTAAAAAACTGACCAATTACGTAGTACCAAAGAAAAGAAAATTATCACTTGGGTATCGTGAGTGGTCGTTTTTATTCTAACGCACCCTACCAATAGGCCTAATAATATGCTACTTTTTTATGAGAGAAAAATACTATAACCCCATTTCGTTCTATTGATGCAAATAGAAATATATTTAGTTTAAAAGTTGATTATACTCTCAAGTCATTTATGTTATTTTACAAGCCAGGTTAATGAAAGTGAAGCGCCTTGTAAATTATAGCGTTTGTTTACACTGTGCATACAGATTTCATTATGTACAGCCCGAACATAAAAAATGCGATATTTTCTAAAAAAACCCACCCAAAAATGTTTGTCCTACATTTATATTTTTTACATATTTAAATACATCATATCGAGGTGTATCTTTATGCTAAATATGAACAGTATACACCTCGGCATTAGCATCCGAGTTTTGGTTTTGTCTCCGGGTTACTTTCGGGCTCCGGGCTGTAAATTGGTCGACCGGTCTGGTCTGGCACCATCAGTTTCTCCACCCTCCGACTCGCTATCCGTTTTTTCTTCAGTATCACTGTTGTAAGTAAATGTGTGTCTTTCTTCATTTACTAACAGCTCATATTGATACGGCAAAACGTTTTGCGAACGAACACTCATTGTTTTGGTAAGCTGTGCAAGTCTTAGATTCTTTATGAGTGGTACGGACTAATGCTTTTAAGTGTAAGGCTTCAGATCAAGCGACGCGTCTCTGACGTCACGGACCTCGTGATTGCCCTGCTCATTAAAGATCGGCAATTTCCGCTAAGAGCTCGTTTCTGGGGTTCTTTTATGGAGATATTTTAAGTAATTAATTTTTTATAATGTTTTTTTTTAGGTGATTCAATTTATAATTAATTGTACATGGTTGGTGCCAAATATGGTTTACGTGACATGTTTCCTTTAAGTAGGTTTTTTGCAATGCATGATGTATGTGTTAACTCAGTGGTAGTGGTACAGGTAGAGTGCTTACCTACAGTGCGATAGCTTCCTGTGTGGAAGACATCACTATAAGTACAGTTTAAGTAGGTTTTTTGCAATGCATGATGTATGTGTTAACTCAGTGGTAGTGGTACAGGTAGAGTACTTACCTACAGTGCGATAGCTTCCTGTGTGGAAGACATCACTATAAGTACAGTTTGAGTAGGTTTTTTGCAATGCATGATGTATGTGTTAACTCAGTGGTAGTGGTACAGGTAGAGTACTTACCTACAGTGCGATAGCTTCCTGTGTGGAAGACATCACTATAAGTACAGTTTAAGTAGGTTTTTTGCAATGCATGATGTATGTGTTAACTCAGTGGTAGTGGTACAGGTAGAGTACTTACCTACAGTGCGATAGCTTCCTGTGTGGAAAACATCACTATAAGTACAGTTTAAGTAGGTTTTTTGCAATGCATGATGTATGTGTTAACTCAGTGGTAGTGGTACAGGTAGAGTGCTTACCTACAGTGCGATAGCTTCCTGTGTGGAAGACATCACTATAAGTACAGTTTAAGTAGGTTTTTTGCAATGCATGATGTATGTGTTAACTCAGTGGTAGTGGTACAGGTAGAGTACTTACCTACAGTGCGATAGCTTCCTGTGTGGAAGACATCACTATAAGTACAGTTTGAGTAGGTTTTTTGCAATGCATGATGTATGTGTTAACTCAGTGGTAGTGGTACAGGTAGAGTACTTACCTACAGTGCGATAGCTTCCTGTGTGGAAGACATCACTATAAGTACAGTTTAAGTAGGTTTTTTGCAATGCATGATGTATGTGTTAACTCAGTGGTAGTGGTACAGGTAGAGTACTTACCTACAGTGCGATAGCTTCCTGTGTGGAAGACATCACTATAAGTACAGTTTGAGTAGGTTTTTTACAATGCATGATGTATGTCTTAACTCAGTGGTAGTGGTACAGGTAGAGTGCTTACCTACAGTGCGATAGCTTCCTGTTTGGAAAAAGAAAGAAAGAAATGTTTTATTTAATGATGCACTCAACACATTTTATGTATGGTTATATGGCATCGGACATATGGTTGAGGACCACACAGATATTGAGAGAAGAAACCCACTGTCACCACTTCACAGGCTACTCTTTTCGATTAGCAGCAAGGGTTCTTTTATATGCACCATCCCACAGACAAGGTAGTACATACCACGGGCAGTGTGATAGCTTCCTGTTTGGAAGACATCACCATAAGTACAGTTTCAGTAGGTTTTTTGTTTCACCTATAACGAAAGTTGTGGAAGATTGTTACAATGTGTGTTGGTTTCTCATTTAAATAAAAGATTACTTGCCGCTAATCAAGTAAGAGTAGCCATTTTGATGGCAGCGAGTTTCTTGTTTCACTCTCTACGTAAAATGTCACAATTACCATTCAGAGCCCTCAAAAGTACCCGGTCTCCAGCGGCAAATCGCCGCCTGAAACAGCTTTTGCCGCCACCTACTTTTCGTTGATGGTAAAAAAAAAGTGCTTTCTCTTCTTTAATAAAGTCTCCTACAAAAGGGATCCAAACAAGGTGCCAAAGTAGTTGTTTATTTGTCTTGAAACGCGATTAGTTCACATCGAAATTTGATTTTTCAAATGTTTCTAGGGGAGGGCCCCCAGACCCCCCGCTTTGCCCCCTGCTATCATCACTGTTGTAGCCTGCTACTTCTTAAACTATTGAGGGCGCTGACCATTAAGCACCTACATGTACAGGTAATAGCCATTTAATTGTTCAAATAAGAATGTGCTGGGGTGCAATAAACAAATATTCCTTTCATTTTATCACAACAAGGGTTACAATGACAGTCAGACACATAATGGCTAAAATTAAAATAAATAAATACTGGAGTGTCATTAAACAAACATGTTTTTCCTTTGTTCTCATTGTACAGGTAAAAATATGGCAGATACCCGAACAGGGCCTCACAGGTAACCTCTCTGATTGGTTGGTCGACATGCACGGACACCACAGAAGAATTGGTTATTTGGAGTGGCACCCGACAGCGGATAATATTCTCCTGTCAGCTGGTTTTGATTACAAGGTTAGACTGGATTCTGTTACTATTTTTGTCTTGCCTTATGACGAAGACCGAAGACAAAATACAGGTTTTACTTTTCCGGCAGCTTGAGAATCAGTTGGAATTTTATCACCAACCGATAAACTTTTGATTTCACAATCCTTTAAAATTATAGAACAGAACAGAACCAAGTTTATTCAATATTAAAGCCACAGGCCCAAAATACACACACACACACACACACACACACACACACACAAAAAGAAGTCATATATATTTTGTCGCATGCAAGTGGTTGACTAACAAAACATCATCACTTAGCTTTCTTATCACATATACCTGATATAAAAACAATGACAAATTGTACAGCAATAGTTCATTTGTAGATGACATCAGCTTCACAAAAATAATCGAAGGTGGTACATGGTACAAAATTATATAAAACATCAAACAAGCAGAAATTGGCATTAACAATGTTTACAGTGGTTTTAAAATTTGAATAGTTTTTGTTTAATAAACATCAAACAAGTGGAACTGTTGTGTATAAATCTGTATTTTGTGAATGAAAATGTTCTTTATAAGTTTTTACTCTTGATATATTTTCTGTATTTCATATGGAACATAGAACAAGGAGAACTTTATATTGTACATTTCGATATTAAAAATGTTTTCAACATACATGTAAACATTTAAAATTTTGTGTCTATTGCGATATTTTCATTGTTTTATATTGAACATGGAACAAGTGGATCTATATATAAATCTTTACTTTGGAATTTAAAATGCTCTTTTGACAATTGCTATATTTTCAGTGTTTGATATGTGGAACATAGAACAAGCAGAACTGTATATCAATCTATATGGAACATCGAACAAGATGAATGTTGTTTAAAATTTTGACAATGCTATATTTTTAGTGTTTGATATGGAACATCGAACAGGCTGAGCCAGTGAATGTTATCAACTGCCACAGGGAGACGATATTCTCCATATCGTGGAACCACGAAGGCAGTCTGTTCGCTACCACATCCAAGGACAAGAAACTCAGAGTTATTGATCCTCGCACGGCTTCCGTCGTCGCGGTGAGTAGTCTTAAAAAAACCCACCAACATGTCTGCGCAGATTTCAAGGGCTAAAGTAACTGGTGCTTGATACTAGTGACAATTCCAATCAACTGGCAGAGCGGGGCAACACTTACCCCAGTGGTAAAGTGCAGGCTTTCTTTCTTTCCAACTTTACCTGTAGAAAGATCAAGTCAAAGTTTGTTTTGTTTAACGACACCTCTAGAGCACATTGATTTATTAATCGTCGACTGTTGCGGCTTGATACTAGTGACAGTTCCAATCAACTGGCAAAGCGGGGCAACACTTACCACAGTGGTAAAGCGCTTACCTGATGCACAGTCATTCTTTCTTTCCAACTTTACCTGTAGAAAGATCAAGTTAAAGTTTGATACTAGTGACAGTTTCAATCAACTGGCAAAGCGGGGCAACACTTACCACAGTGGTAAAGCGCTTACCTGATGCAGTCATTCTTTCTTTCCAACTTTACCTGTAGAAAGATCAAGTCAAAGTTTGATACTTTATATAGTGAGAGTTCCAATCAACTGGCAAAGCGGGGCAACACTTACCACAGTGGTAAAGTGCTTACCTGATGCACAGTCATTCTTTCTTTCCAACTTTACCTGTAGAAAGATCAAGTCAAAGTTTGATACTTTATATAGTGACAGTTCCAATCAACTGGCAAAGCGGGGCAACACTTACCACAGTGGTAAAGTGCTTACCTGATGCACAGTCATTCTTTCTTTCCAACTTTACCTGTAGAAAGATCAAGTCAAAGTTTGATACTTTATATAGTGACAGTTCCAATCAACTGGCAAAGCGGGGCAACACTTACCACAGTGGTAAAGTGCTTACCTGATGCACAGTCATTCTTTCTTTCCAACTTTACCTGTAGAAAGATCAAGTCAAAGTTTGATACTTTATATAGTGACAGTTCCAATCAACTGGCAAAGCGGGGCAACACTTACCACAGTGGTAAAGTGCTTACCTGATGCACAGTCATTCTTTCTTTCCAACTTTACCTGTAGAAAGATCAAGTCAAAGTTTGATACTTTATATAGTGACAGTTCCAATCAACTGGCAAAGCGGGGCAACACTTACCACAGTGGTAAAGTGCTTACCTGATGCACAGTCATTCTTTCTTTCCAACTTTACCTGTAGAAAGATCAAGTCAAAGTTTGATACTTTATATAGTGACAGTTCCAATCAACTGGCAAAGCGGGGCAACACTTACCACAGTGGTAAAGCGCTTACCTGATGCACAGTCATTCTTTCTTTCCAACTTTACCTGTAGAAAGATCAAGTTAAAGTTTGATACTAGTGACAGTTCCAATCAACTGGCAAAGCGGGGCAACACTTACCACAGTGGTAAAGTGCTTACCTGATGCACAGTCATTCTTTCTTTCCAACTTTACCTGTAGAAAGATCAAGTCAAAGTTTGATACTTTATATAGTGACAGTTCCAATCAACTGGCAAAGCGGGGCAACACTTACCACAGTGGTAAAGCACTTACCTGATGTACAGTCATTCTTTCTTTCCAACTTTACCTGTAGAAAGATCAAGTCAAAGTTTGATACTAGTGACAGTTCCAATCAACTGGCAAAGCGGGGCAACACTTACCACAGTGGTAAAGTGCTTACCTGATGCACAGTCATTCTTTCTTTCCAACTTTACCTGTAGAAAGATCAAGTCAAAGTTTGATACTTTATATAGTGACAGTTCCAATCAACTGGCAAAGCGGGGCAACACTTACCACAGTGGTAAAGTGCTTACCTGATGCACAGTCATTCTTTCTTTCCAACTTTACCTGTAGAAAGATCAAGTCAAAGTTTGATACTTTATATAGTGACAGTTCCAATCAACTGGCAAAGCGGGGCAACACTTACCACAGTGGTAAAGTGCTTACCTGATGCACAGTCATTCTTTCTTTCCAACTTTACCTGTAGAAAGATCAAGTCAAAGTTTGATACTTTATATAGTGACAGTTCCAATCAACTGGCAAAGCGGGGCAACACTTACCACAGTGGTAAAGTGCTTACCTGATGCACAGTCATTCTTTCTTTCCAACTTTACCTGTAGAAAGATCAAGTCAAAGTTTGATACTTTATATAGTGACAGTTCCAATCAACTGGCAAAGCGGGGCAACACTTACCACAGTGGTAAAGCGCTTACCTGATGCACAGTCATTCTTTCTTTCCAACTTTACCTGTAGAAAGATCAAGTTAAAGTTTGATACTAGTGACAGTTCCAATCAACTGGCAAAGCGGGGCAACACTTACCACAGTGGTAAAGTGCTTACCTGATGCACAGTCATTCTTTCTTTCCAACTTTACCTGTAGAAAGATCAAGTCAAAGTTTGATACTTTATATAGTGACAGTTCCAATCAACTGGCAAAGCGGGGCAACACTTACCACAGTGGTAAAGCACTTACCTGATGCACAGTCATTCTTTCTTTCCAACTTTACCTGTAGAAAGATCAAGTCAAAGTTTGATACTAGTGACAGTTCCAATCAACTGGCAAAGCGGGGCAACACTTACCGCAGTGGTAAAGTGCTTACCTGATGCACAGTCATTCTTTCTTTCCAACTTTACCTGTAGAAAGATCAAGTCAAAGTTTGATACTTTATATAGTGACAGTTCCAATCAACTGGCAAAGCGGGGCAACACTTACCACAGTGGTAAAGTGCTTACCTGATGCACAGTCATTCTTTCTTTCCAACTTTACCTGTAGAAAGATCAAGTCAAAGTTTGATACTTTATATAGTGACAGTTCCAATCAACTGGCAAAGCGGGGCAACACTTACCACAGTGGTAAAGTGCTTACCTGATGCACAGTCATTCTTTCTTTCCAACTTTACCTGTAGAAAGATCAAGTCAAAGTTTGATACTTTATATAGTGACAGTTCCAATCAACTGGCAAAGCGGGGCAACACTTACCACAGTTGTAAAGCGCTTACCTGATGCACAGTCATTCTTTCTTTCCAACTTTACCTGTAGAAAGATCAAGTTAAAGTTTGATACTAGTGACAGTTCCAATCAACTGGCAAAGCGGGGCAACACTTACCACAGTGGTAAAGTGCTTACCTGATGCACAGTCATTCTTTCTTTCCAACTTTACCTGTAGAAAGATCAAGTCAAAGTTTGATACTTTATATAGTGACAGTTCCAATCAACTGGCAAAGCGGGGCAACACTTACCACAGTGGTAAAGCACTTACCTGATGCACAGTCATTCTTTCTTTCCAACTTTACCTGTAGAAAGATCAAGTCAAAGTTTGATACTTTATATAGTGACAGTTCCAATCAACTGGCAAAGCGGGGCAACACTTACCACAGTGGTAAAGTGCTTACCTGATGCACAGTCATTCTTTCTTTCCAACTTTACCTGTAGAAAGATCAAGTCAAAGTTTGATACTTTATATAGTGACAGTTCCAATCAACTGGCAAAGCGGGGCAACACTTACCACAGTGGTAAAGTGCTTACCTGATGCACAGTCATTCTTTCTTTCCAACTTTACCTGTAGAAAGATCAAGTCAAAGTTTGATACTTTATATAGTGACAGTTCCAATCAACTGGCAAAGCGGGGCAACACTTACCACAGTGGTAAAGTGCTTACCTGATGCACAGTCATTCTTTCTTTCCAACTTTACCTGTAGAAAGATCAAGTCAAAGTTTGTTTTGTTTTAACGACACCTCTAGCGCACATTGATTTATGGATGTTAAACATTTGATAATTCTGACATACAGTCTTAGTTAGTTTGTTTTGTTTAACGACACCTCTAGCGCACATTGATTTATTAATCATCGGCTGTTGGATGTTAAACATTTGATAATTCTGACTTACAGTCTTAGAGAGCAAACCTGCCACTTTTTTTCATTAGTAACGAGGGATCTTTTATATGCACCATCCCACAGACAGGATAGCACATACCACTGCAAGTCATGGTGAACTGGCTGGAATGAGAAATAGCCCAGTGGGCTCACCGATGGAAATCGATCCTAGAGTGACTGTGCATCAGGTGATTTCTTTATCACTGAGTTAGTTTACCGGCCTCGGTGGCGTCGTGGCAGGCCATCAGTCTACAGGCTGGTAGGTACTGGGTTCGGATCCCAGTCGAGGCATGGGATTTTTAATCCAGATGCCGACTCCAAACCCTGAGTGAGTGCTCCGCAAGGCTCAATGGGTAGGTGTAAACCACTTGCACCGACCAGTGATCCATAACTGGTTCAACAAAGGCCATGGTTTGTGCTATCCTGCCTGTGGGAAGCGCAAATAAAAATCCCTTGCTGCTAATCGGAAGAGTAGCCCATGTAGTGGCGACAGCGGGTTTCCTCTTAAAATCTGTATGGTCCTTAACCATATGTCTGACGCCATATAACCGTAAATAAAATGTGTTGAGTGCATCGTTAAATAAAACATTTCTTTCTTTCTTTATCACTGAGTTACGTCCCGCCCCTTGACTGTGGAAGGAATGGCAGTCCCAAGACAGTTGAGACAAATCTAAACCTTCACAAGACAGTTAAAGGAACATTCCTGAGTTTGCTGCATTGTAAGATGTTTCCGACTAATAAAATAAGTCTACGATTAAAATTACGTATTAAATATATTTTCTTGTTTAGAGTATCAGTATCTGTAAATTCAATCTGTTTCTGGTCATCTTAATATTTGTAAGAAGCCCAAACTAGATTATGTCTTCAAATAATTTTGTACGTACGAAAAAACTATATTTTAGGAAATAAAATGATATTTAACCTAGTATAAATATTAGAACAATCAGAAACACGTTTAATATACAGCCACTAATATTTTATACAGATAAATATATTTAATATGTAATTACAATCGTTAAAAAGTCTCTGTTAGTAGATAACATCTTAAATTTTGCAGCAAACTCAGGAATGTCCCTTTAACAAATACACAATGTACCTGCAAGAGAATATCTTCAGAATTATGGCTTTTTAATTTTATTTTTAGGAAGCTGACACATACAATTGTTCGAAGGCAAGAGAACATCTTAAGAATTAAAAAAATTTAATTTTATTTTTAGGAAGCTGATACACACAACGGTTCGAAGGCATCCAAGAATGTATTCATCAGTAACCACAAAATATTTACAACGGGGTTTGCTCGAACCAGTGCTAGACAGTATGCACTCTGGGATATTGTGAGTTTGGTTTGAAAATATATATATACACACATGCACGCACACACGCGCACGCATGCACACATACACACACACACACACACACACATAAACACGCACATACACACACACACATACAAACACACACATACAAACACGCACACACATACACACACACACATACAAACACGCACGCACATACACACACAAAAATACTTTTAAAACAGCATCTGTATCAGATGACACACACGCAGTAGCAAAACATACTATAATTATGTTATGGCCGAGAGGTTGACTTGTATTTCATGGTCCAGTGATTTTTATTAACTCCCAACTTGTAGTAATAGTAGTTTATTTACTTTAAACTGTGTGGCTCACAAGCATACAATTGTATACAATATTATAAAACATATATAAACAGTTATCAGTATAAACATAAACAAGTGGACAATTACACGTTGCGATCTCAACTCCAGGTTTGATTGACCAGGATTTTGTGAATTTGGTTAAAAAAATCTGTATCCAAATTCAAGTTTAAATTAGCCAAATGGCCACAATGATGCTAAATCTACAAAGGGCAGGTGTTTTTCGAATCAGCTTTTTGCCAAATTATTAATAAAATACATTGGCCATATATTGAAGACTATGAGTTGGAATTTAAAAAAAAAAATTGACAATCTCTTTAGAACAGTGTGTTCTAGTGTCATTAAGCAGCTGCCGGGCTCAAAATAGGAAGTAAAATTTGGCCTGCTGTTATTTTAGATCCCCCCCCCCCGCTCTGCTAAGAAAATAATATGACCTGCTGGGTCAAGTGAGGGTTTGGTATAGTGTGGATTTTATGATTTTGGTTTTTAAAAATCTGTAGCCGAATTCAAGTATAAATTAGTCAAATGGCCAAAATGATGCTAGATCTATAAAGGGCAGTTGTTTATCGAATCAGCTTTTTGCCAAATTAATAATTAAATACATTGACCATATTGAAGATTTTGTTAGTTAGATGTATTGAGGACAATTTCTTTAGATCAGTGGGTTCAGGTGTTGTTAAGCAGATACTGGGCTGGAAATAAGTAAAATTTTGCCTGCTGTTTTTTTTTTTCTACAATAGCAGGCGAAAAGAAATACGCTATGCTAAGAAAATAATATGACCTGCTGTTAAATAGCAAATGAGATAATTGTACAAACATCTCTCTCTTGAAAAAACAACCTGTGATTTTTGTTTAATTTTAGCAGTTGAATTTCTATTTTACCTGCTAGGTCTAAAAATGGAATGCTTTTCACTTTTCGTAGGCAGATATTTCGAGCCCTGCACTATATAAGTGGTCTGTTTTGTAGGATGGTGTTTTACCAGTGCCGATAATTGTCCATTTTTTAAGATCTAGCAGTTTAAATAGAAATTCACCTGATGGGTCTTAATTAAAAAATGGACTGCTTTTCACTTTTCGTAGGCTGCTATTTTTCGAGCCCTGCACTATAAAAGTGGTCTATTTTGTAGGATGGTGTTTTACAAGTGCCGATGATTGTCCATTTTTTAAGATCTAGCAGTTTAAATAGAAATTCACCTGATAGGTCTTAATTAAAAAATGGACTGCTTTTCACTTTTCGTAGGCTGCTATTTTTCGAGCCCTGCACTATAAAAGTGGTCTATTTTGTAGGATGGTGTTTTACAAGTGCCGATGATTGTCATTTTTTAAAGATCTAGCAGTTTAAATAGAAATTCACCTGATAGGTCTTAATTAAAAAATGGACTGCTTTTCACTTTTCGTAGGCTGCTATTTTTCGAGCCCTGCACTATAAAAGTGGTCTATTAGGATGGTGTTTTACAAGTGCCGATGATTGTCATTTTTTAAAGATCTAGCAGTTTAAATAGAAATTCACCTAATACATGTAGGTCCTAATTACAAAATGGCTGCTTTCACTTTTCGTAGGCCGATATTTCGAACCCTGCACTATAAAAGTGGTCTATTTTGTAGGATGGTCTTTTACAAGTGCCAATGATTGTGAAAATCAGTCCAGTTTTTAAGATCTAGCAGTTTAAATAGAAATTCTCCTGATGGGTCTTAATTACAAAATGGCTGCTTTGCACATTTTGCAGGCTGCTATTTTGAGCCATGAGATGTCCCTATCCTTGTTGTGTGATAAACGTGTAATATTTTGTGTTTTTAGAGGAACATGTCCGCTCCACAGCATCAAAACGACATCGACAGCTCCAGTGGCGTGCTCATGCCATACTTCGACTACGACACTAACGTCATGTTTATCCCAGGCAAGGTGAGACAACTCTTTATGGCTGCTTGTCTTTACTTAAAAAATTACATTGTTTGTTACATGATATTAAATGAACTTCCGTTTTGTATCATGTTTATGTCCAGAGTGAAATGATTTTCATTTGTCACAAGTTTTAGCTATTGACAATGAAAATTATTTCACGAGGGACATAAACATGATGCAAAATTGTAGCAATTTTAATATCCTATTTATTACCCATCGATCATAATTTATATCACTTAACTCATTTAGTTGACATTCTTGTAAGGTTGTAGTGCACCAGTCGATGATGTCATTGTGCGATGTCGAAGTGTTGTCCCACTTAGCATTCTTGTAGGATGTATCATTTTGATATGTAACAACATATTTTTAACCATATGGGTAATAAAATTGGGATTACTACATGTAAAGTCCATTTCTTCATGCAGTCCTATTTCTAAAGAAGTCTGCCTTTTCATAATATTTAGAATGAAAGAAAGAAAGAAATGTTTTATTTAACGATGCACTCAACACATTTTATTTACGGTTATATGGCGTCAGACATGATTAAGGACCACACAGATATTGAGAGAGGAAACACGCTGTCGCCACTTCATGGGCAACTCTTTTCGATTAGCAGCAAGGGATCTTTCCCACAGACAGGGTAGTACATACCACAGCCTTTGATGTACTGGCAGGAATGAGAAATAGCCCAATGGGTCTACCGATGGGGATCGAATTTAGAATAAAGTCAGCCTTGTTTTGAAATCCACTTTTCAACTAAGTCAAGTTTAATTAAACATAAAAGTCCACATCAAGGCCACTTGTTTGTTGAGTTAAATTACTAATTAAAGTCCACTTCAAAAGAGCTCACTAAACCCATATTGTCATAAAGTTAATCTCATAAAATTTTCTCATGAAGTCCCATTTTAACATGTTAAGTAATGTCTCTGTTTAAAACCACAAGTTTAAAATCTCAACGTTTCGTCAACTAAATGTTTACATCATTAGAAGAAACTAAACATACAACCAGGAGTTCAGCCTTTGAAACCAGTAGGATGAAAAACAGTTCAAGTAAAACACCAGAGTTAAAAGATAAGCTGACTGAGTGGACTGATAAAAGAAGGATATAAAAAGAGTTCAGATAAAAGAATCATAATGTCACCAGGTAAGCTACTAAGTCTACTAGGGCCTCCACGAGTCCAAAATATTGTACTAAAGTACTCGGCGGTCAAAATCTACCCGGACCAGAGTACCCGACACTTACTGTAGATGATGATGAGATTAAGGAATAAAGTAAAATAGCATTATGCATCCTAATTCCAGCGCTGAACATGGATGCCAAATCATGCCATTGTATTGCATTTAAAAAAAACGGTTGATACGTGCAGTGTTGTGACGGACGAACAGCCAGTTTGAAAAGAGAAACTAGCGCATGATCATACAATTATTATGTAACTTATATTGTTAATTATCTATTGCTGAAAGTATTGTCCTGCATTGATCATTGTATTGCACCTTGTACGGGTATTTGAATCCTGTGAACAGACTCGAGTCTTGCTAAACTCGACCTGTACTCGAGTACTCTTGGAGACCCTAAAGTCTACTATGAAAAAAATTGAAGTTTGTTTTATTTAACGACACCACTAGAGCACATTGATTTATTAATCATTGGCTATTGGATGTCAAACATTTGGTAATTTTGACATATAGTCTTAGAGAGAAAACCCGCTAAATTTTTCCATTAGCAGCAAGGGGTCTTTTATATACACCATCCCATAGACAGGACAGCACATACCACTGCCTTTGATATACCAATTGTGGGCACTGGCTGGAATGAAGTCTGCTTTGACAAGAAAGGTCCACATTATCATATAACCAGGCCATTTTGACGTCTGCTTTATGATAAAGTGCACTTCCTGATGACATTCACCTTCTAATGAAAATGATGTGTTTTGTTTCAGGGAGATGGGAATATTCGTTACTATGAAATAGTGGATGAATCTCCATATATACATTATCTCAGTGAATATATGTCTTCTTCACCACAGAGAGGACTCGGTAAGTTTAATTAATTGTAATAAGAACATTTCAAGAGTTTACAACCAGAAAAAAAATGAAAAAAAAAAGTTTGAAGACATCAGAAAAGAAAGCAGTTTTTATTATTTATTCAATTTAAATAGCTTTCTGTCATGCCTGTTACATGTGTGTCCACTCTAAACACAAAGAAGTTAAAGGGAGATTCCCGAGTTTGCTGCAATTTTTAAGATGTTATTGACTAACAGAGATTTTTTAACTATTTTAATTACATATCAAATATGTTTTTCTGCATAAAATATTAATGGCTGTATATTAAACGTGTTTCTGATCATTCTAATATTTGTACTAGGTTAAATT